>NC_134401.1:48476492-48741908 GCF_050003625.1 Haematobia irritans | reverse complement strand
TTTTTCTTATAATGTTAATTTTTTGTACTTCATTGTTTTAAGTAACTTCATAAAAATATTAAGTATCTAAAGTTTCATCAAATATGAACGAAGACTCCAATTTATTCAACGCAATCCATGATGGAGGTTACTTAAGCTTCGGCCTGGCCGAACTTAGGGCCGTATATACTTGTTTTCTTAATGAAATTAAATTGAGCCGAATTGGCATAATGTACTATAATTTTTGGGTGATGTAGGTTGTTATTACCCCCAATATTTAATGAATCGCGGGATCCCGGAATTCTATATTTTGAAGTCCCGAATGCCGGGATTTGTAAAAATCAATCCAGCCCTACTAAATAGACATACATGGGTATGCCTAAAATCCTTTGGATTTTTCTCGGAAGGTTTATCTTATTATTCGAAATATTATCTTTCGAAATATTGTGTGAAGGATATGGTTGACTTAGTTAACGCAAAATATTCCTTAAAATTTTACTTTGAAGAAAATGTGATATTATTTAACAAATAGATTCTCACTTTTAAAAAATCAGGAAGGCGCGTCGTAGCGGGCCAGGTTAGGCTAGTTAGAAATAAAATGATTTAAAAACAAATAAATATATTTACCTTCATTTAGTTTTGTTTTATTATAACGACGCACCTGCTGTGTTTTATTTACTTATAAGAAATTTGTTTTTTTTTTGTTTTTTTTAGTTTCAATAATTTAAAATTTAATATACACTTATGACAATTTCTCAAGTAATGGAAATACAATATTTTTTTTTAAACATTTATTTTATTTTTTTAATTATACAAATTATGCTTATTTATATTCATTTACTTTCCATATATGTGTATTCATTAAATTATTATTTAATATTTGTTTAATTACTTCTCTTTTACCACTTTAAAAATTTTTTTTTGTTTTATCCACATAAATTTCTGTATATTTTTTCTTTAGCTCATCACACTTGTCTATTCTTTTCTTTTTAATAAATTTCTTTTCTTCTACAAATTAATCACCGTGTTGTTTTTGTTAGAATTTAAATTCTCTTAGTTCTAGGCAAAATCACAAATTAATCCCATTTCCTTTGGACATGTAAATCTTTGCACTCTCATAAAAAATTTCCTTTGGGTGCTATAAAATTGCGATAACGATAAATTTCCGTTGGTTAATTGAATTTATTGGGTCAGTTTCCTGCCACAAAACCGCTATGAAAATTCATTTGACTTTTTCTTATCCAATACGGCGGGTGATTGTTTTGCTTTTTTTCAAATTGCGCGTATATTTAGCAACACTTGTTTGCTGCTCGCGATGAAAATGACAACTGTTTATTTGGCGCTTAAAGCGGAAATTTTATCTAGAGGACCAACTGTTGTGGCTGTAGGAAAATGTGAGGCGAATTGACGACCATATGTTTTCAGTACCAATTTTTGGGACAATGGCAGGCAAAGCGACAAATAAAAGCCGGTAAATGAGATCTATTGCGCATGTCTACTATCCAATGTTTATGTTTTGCGGAAAAAATTCATTCATAACAAAATGGTTTCGAAAGTGAGAACAGTGGCAAGTTGATATACGCACGAAGAACAAAATATGTTAATAAACTATTTCTCAATAGAGATCGTGGTCAAAACCCAAAAGTTAAATTTTAATATTTCTAAATATTGACTGTTCGACTTCCTGACTATTTAAAACTTTTATGTGTCAATTAGGACAAATAATTTCACACATTCATATTCACCGTATGTGTACATATATACATATCCTATTTAGTTTTGTTTCTGTACACTCAAAAAAAAAAAAAAAAAACAATTATATACGGCCGTAAGTACGGCCAGGCCGAAGCTTATGTACCCTCCACCATGGATTGCGTAGAAACTTCTACTGAAGACTGTTAAAACTTCCTAACACCGTAATATATACCACATAGTCCATACGTGGTATATATTAAACTAAAAATGGCCGATTAAATACGTATATAATTAAGTTTAAAGTTTCTATAGAAATAACATTTTGACAAAATAAAATTTTGACAACATTTTCTATAGAAGTAAAATTTGGAAAAAATTTTCTATAGAAATAAAATTTTGACAAAATTTTCTATAGAAATAAAATTTTGACAAAATTTTCTATAGAAATAAAATTTTTTCTAATTATACAATTATTTTTCGAGCTTTATGGACAGATATAGATTAAGGAACATGGTTAATAGAGCCATTGAAAAGAAAACGCCAGATACCAATCTATACACGCCTGGACTGTACATGTTTCGGTTCGGGCGAATGAACCTTTCCACAGCCTTTAGTATAGATCTGGCTGGGAGAGATAACTCAATTTTGGGCCCTTTATGCTAACTCCTTATGGAGAAAACATTTGGGAAATTTCCTCTTACAAATTGAATCATCTTTTCTCCCACTGTACATCATCTTTTCATATAACTTACAAGTCCCTTAATCTTATTTTTATTTCGTTTTGTTACATAGTAATGCAACAACACGAAATTTATTTTTAGAAAGCTAATTTGTTAGAATTCACCTAAGTGGTGAACAGTCGAACAATGCTTATTGTTTCTACAGTCAACTACAACATATGACAATTAACAGAAACTGGTTTCCAGGATACAACAACAATTCTAACGCGTACATTAGTCGTGTTTTTCCTAGTTTTACGACGGGCTCATCGTTGCTTATTATATTACATGTTAGCCTGATACCGAAACAGGCAATTGACGTCCAAATGCATTATATCTAATTATACAATTATTTTTCGAGCTTTATGGACAGATATAGATTAAGGAACATGGTTAATAGAGCCATTGAAAAGAAAACGCCAGATACCAATCTATACACGCCTGGACTGTACATGTTTCGGTTCGGGCGAATGAACCTTTCCACAGCCTTTAGTATAGATCTGGCTGGGAGAGATAACTCAATTTTGGGCCCTTTATGCTAACTCCTTATGGAGAAAACATTTGGGAAATTTCCTCTTACAAATTGAATCATCTTTTCTCCCACTGTACATCATCTTTTCATATAACTTACAAGTCCCTTAATCTTATTTTTATTTCGTTTTGTTACATAGTAATGCAACAACACGAAATTTATTTTTAGAAAGCTAATTTGTTAGAATTCACCTAAGTGGTGAACAGTCGAACAATGCTTATTGTTTCTACAGTCAACTACAACATATGACAATTAACAGAAACTGGTTTCCAGGATACAACAACAATTCTAACGCGTACATTAGTCGTGTTTTTCCTAGTTTTACGACGGGCTCATCGTTGCTTATTATATTACATGTTAGCCTGATACCTGTTTCGGTATCAGGCTAACATGTAATATAATAAGCAACGATGAGCCCGTCGTAAAACTAGGAAAAACACGACTAATGTACGCGTTAGAATTGTTGTTGTATCCTGGAAACCAGTTTCTGTTAATTGTCATATATTGTAGTTGACTGTAGAAACAATAAGCATTGTTCGACTGTTCACCACTTAGGTGAATTCTAACAAATTAGCTTTCTAAAAATAAATTTCGTGTTGTTGCATTACTATGTAACAAAACGAAATAAAAATAAGATTAAGGGACTTGTAAGTTATATGAAAAGATGATGTACAGTGGGAGAAAAGATGATTCAATTTGTAAGAGGAAATTTCCCAAATGTTTTCTCCATAAGGAGTTAGCATAAAGGGCCCAAAATTGAGTTATCTCTCCCAGCCAGATCTATACTAAAGGCTGTGGAAAGGTTCATTCGCCCGAACCGAAACATGTACAGTCCAGGCGTGTATAGATTGGTATCTGGCGTTTTCTTTTCAATGGCTCTATTAACCATGTTCCTTAATCTATATCTGTCCATAAAGCTCGAAAAATAATTGTATAATTAGATATAATGCATTTGGACGTCAATTGCCTGTTTCGGTATCAGGCTAACATGTAATATAAGAAATAAAATTTTGACAAAATTTTCTATAGCAGTAAAATTTTGAAAAATTTTCTATAGAAATAACATTTTGACAATGTTTTCAATAAAAATAAAATGTTGTTAGATTATTTTTGGCTCGAGTGGCAACCATGATTATGAACCGATAAGGACCAATTTTTGTGTGATTGGGGATCGCCTATATATAACTATAGACCGATATGGACCAATTTTGGTATGGTTATTAGCGGCCTTATACTAACACCACGTTGCAAATTTCAACCGGATCGGATGAATTTTGCTCCTCCAAGAGGCTCCGGAGGACAAATCTGGGGATCGATTTATATGGGGGCTGTATATAATTATGGACCGATATGGACCCATTCTTGCATGGTTGTTAGAGACCATATACTAACACCACGGACCAAATTTCAATCGTATCGGATAACTTTTGCTCCTCTAAGAGGCTCCGGAGATCAAATCTGGGGATCGGTTTATATGGGGGCCGATGGGCCGATGTGGACCAATTTTTGCATGGTCATTTGAGAACATATACCAACACCTTGTACCAAATTTCAGCCGGATCGGATGAAATTTGCTTCTCTTAGAGGCTCCGCAAGCCAAATCGGGGGATCGGTTTATATAAGGGCTATATATAGTTATGGACCGATAAGGACCAATTTTTGCATGGTTGTTAGAGACCATATACTAACACCATGTATCAAATTTCAGCCGGATCGGATGAAATTTGGTTCTCTTAGAGGCTCCGCAAGCCAAATCGGGGGATCGGTTTATATGGGGGCTATACGTAAAAGTGGACCGATATGGACCAATTTTTACATGGTTGTTAGAGACAACATACTAACACCATGTCACCAATCGCAAGCCAAATTTGGGGGTCGGTTTATATGGGGGCTATACGTAAAAGTGGACCGATATGGCCCATTTGCAATACCATCCGACCTACATCAATAACAACTACTTGTGCCAAGTTTCAAGTCGATAGCTTGTTTCGTTCGGAAGTTAGCGTGATTTCAACAGAGGGACGGACGGACGGACATGCTCAGATCGACTCAGTATTTCACCACGACCCAGAATATATATACTTTATGGGGTCTTAGAGCAATATTTCGATGTGTTACAAACGGAATGACAAAGTTAATATACCCCCATCCTATGGTGGAAGGTATAAAAAGTTTATTTGGATCCAAAGAGTTTGACCTACTCTTAAGGATTTTGGTATTGATTCCGAGCCAAGGATAAACTTCTTTAAATTAAAGACATTTTTTAGCGACCTATCTGACCTTAAATCTAGGATCAATAAAATTAAAATTAGGATTCAGATCTCATTTATTGAATTTTAATTTTTTTCGCGGTATATTAATAAAACTATTCACATACAAACAAATGCCAGTTTAAAAATCAAAATTATAGCGGATACCTCAAAGTAAAAATGTTTTCTTAATTACAAAAAAAAAAAAACGTTAAACCAAAGATGCTATATCCTCAAAATAAGTCTTAGCCTATATTTGAAGTTATTTATTTCAAATCTAAAGATTCAATATTTCAATTAATTTAAATACGATTGCTTTAAATCCAATCTTTATTTTAAGGAAAATTTTCCTTAGTTAAAAGACATGCGACTTTAACGGAGGGACTCAAATTTAAAAAATTTGTGTCCTAAATTTAATGAAAAAAATTTTTGAAGTAAAGATTATAAACTTTGTTTTGTTCATTATTTTAAACAAATTTGTCCTTAATATTTTGTAAATTGAGCATCCTATAATTTTGGTTGCATAATCTTTAATATCACGTAAATATTTTTTTCAGTGTACTCTCCACCATTGGTTTGTAACACATTCCGTTTGTAACACATCGAAATATTGCTCAAAGAACCCCTGAAGTATATATGTATATTTTGGGTCGTGAAATTCTGAGTCGATTTAAGCATGTCCGTCCGTCTGTTGAATACACCATAACTTTCGAACGAAATAATCTATCGACTTGAAACTTCGTCTAACAATCATTCAAAAATTGGTTCATATCGGTCCATAATTGTATATAGCTCCCATATAAACCGATTCCCCGATTTGACCTCCGGAACCTCTTGGAGGAGCAAAATTCATCCGATCCGGTTGAAATTTGGTACGTAGTGTTAGTATATGGTCTCTAATAACCATGCCAAAAGTGGTCCATATCAGTTCATAATCATATATCCCTTTCCGACCGTGTACGCACAATTGTGCGGGTAAGTTTAAGTCTCTATAATTTCTTTTATATATGACGTACTGCGATAAGAGCGGCAAAAAAATAATTGTGTATGCTCTCTCTTTGTGTAAGAATGTGAAGAACCGTTATAAATATTTGTTTTTATATTAATTTTGTAGTTTCAGCAGTGTACTTTGCGCATTTGTAAAAATTAGTGGTAGGTGTAAGTTTGCAAATAAATTAAAATTATTTAAGTTGTGGAATATTCCATCAAACAAGTGTTTTCAATAAGAAAACATATTAAATATTGTATGCAAACAGTAACTTCGTGATTATTTAGTGTTTTTTGATATTTTTACGTCCGGACTTTTACCGGAATTTACCGGACGGCAAAAATTGTGCGTATCCTGAAAAAACAGGATACAGGATCAAACTGAACAAACTTATTAATTTAAAATGTTCTATGTGCACATAAATAACAGAATTCAAAAATTTAGGAAAATCTATCACGTGGATCGGCTATAGGTCGGAAAGGGATATAGCCCCCATATAAACCGATCCCGAGATTTGGTTTTGGAGCCTCTTGGAGGAGCAAATTTCAACCTATTCGATTAAAATTTGGTACGTGGTGTAAGTATATAGTCTCTAATACCCATGCAAACATTTGTCCATATCGGTCCATAATTATATATATAGCCCCCATATAAACTGATCCCCGATTTGACCTTCGGAGCTTCTTGGAGGAGTATATTTCAACCTATTCGATTAAAATTTGGTACGTGGTGTAAGTATATAGACTTTAACAACCATACCAAAATTGGTCCATATCTGTCCATAATCATATATAGCACCCATATAAACCGTTACCCAGATTTTAAGCCTCTTGAAAAGGAAAATTTAACCCGATTCAGTTAAAATTTGGTACATTGTGCTAGTATATAGCCGTTAACAACCATATCGGTATATAGTTATATATAGCCCTCAGGTAAACCGATCCCCAATCACACAAAAATTGGTCAGTATCGCTTCATATTAAGCGACCCCCATATTTCAATTCTGGCTCTCTAATTACTTCGCAAAAGTCCATATCGGTTCGTAATTATTTATAGATCTATATATACCCTTTTGTATAATATATACCACGTATGGACTAACTTACAATTTAGAAGACGATGTTACGAAATTTTAAGATACCATGTCATCGGTAAGTATTACCACAACCCAAGTAATTCGATTGTGGATGACAGTCTTTCATAGAAGTTTCTACGCAATCCATGGTGTAGGGTATATAAGATTTGGCCTGGCCGAACTTACGGCTGTATATACTTGCTGCCTTTAATAAATGATATCTGATATGAATCTGTTTACGAAAAATACCGCGACGTAAAACAGACTCATCTTTTGACTCAATGCACTAATAGACCAAATTAGTGCCTTCCTTATAAGAACGAAAATTCTAATCAGATACATGACGCGTCATTGAGTGCACAGAAAAAAAATATTTTTTGCACAGAAAAAAATATTTTTTGTCTTCAATCACGAAATTAATTGATCCAATTAGTTTTTAATTGATTTTTTTTTTTCAATCACACAAATGATAGTATCAATAACCAACTTCAATTAAAAAGTTGATTGATCAAATTAAAATTTTAATTTATACTATTAATTTTCGTAACTTACTCTTGTTTCATTTACAAAATTTTTTGACCCAATTAAAATTTTAAGTGGTAACATTTTTGTGATACCAAACTTCAAATTAAGAAATTTCCTTTAACATGTGAAAAAACATAATTATGCCCCATAAATTTTCTTGAATTTATCCGAAATATTTACTTATTTTTCTGAAATAGGGTTGACATCTGCGTTTGTAACAAAGTTTAGTTAACATTTTTTAAAATTAACCAAAATGTTCCTTCCCGGTGGGTTCACTGTTTATAACCTGCGCCACACTGTGGAACAGGTTATTATAAGTTAGTGCATATGTTTGCAAATGTTTTTGGCAAAAATTCTCATGGTTGGTCCCTGAGTCGATCTAGCCATGCCCGTCCGTCTGTCTGTGAACACATTCTTATGATCAAAGTCTAGGTCGCAGTTTTGGCTCAATCGCCTTATAATTTGGCAGAAGTATTTTTTTTTTTGGTGGGTCGAAATGGAACTCTATTGATTTTGGAAAAAAACAGTTCAGATTTGGATATAGCTCCCACGTATATATTTCGTCCGATATGCACTTATATGGACCTAGAAGCCAGAGTTTTACGTGAAGTTTTCAACAGGGAATAGAATTGACATTCTTACTACACACAACAAAATTTTTTTCTGATTCAATCACGAAATTAATTGATCCAATTAATTTTTTAATTGAAATATCTTCAATCACAAAAATGATAGTATCAATCACAGTTTTAATTGGGCATAAACATTTGATAGTGGTCAGGGTATAATAACTTTGATCTGCCAAAAAATGTGCCTACCAGAAATATTGATTTTTGACCCCATAAAATTTATACCCATCGTCTCAGAATCACCTCGACCTTGGTGTCCGTCCGTCTGTCCATGTATTTGTTATTCGCAGGATTCCGGTCGCAATTATTAACCGATTTAGATGAAATTTGATATATGGGATTTGGATTTGGTACAAGGACGAACGCTATTAAATTTGGAAAAAATCGGATCAAATTTAGATATAGCTCCCACACGCTGAGAAATGATCGGTTGGAAATCGATTACGACAAAACACAAATTTCTGGATTGGTATTGAATATAGAAACCTTTTAGCCATAAAGTACACGTCACGCCCTTTCTCCTGATATCAAAATCTCCTGGGCAGGATTGCACAGTGGGTCAGTTTTCTTTATATTTCTATCATAATTCGTAATTTCCTCTTAACTTGGATAAAACACAATTTTATGGATTGATTTCGAATATAAAAACATTTTGGCCATAAAGTACACGGAACGCCCTTTCCCCCGATACCAAAATATCATGGGCAGGGTTGCAAAGTGGGCATTCTTCCTTCTTCCGGTGCGCGGCTAAATCTGTCTGGTTTGTGTCTTAGCTATTTACAATTTATCTTCACGCACATAAAATTTCTTACAAATTTTTAAAAGCTTATATGTATGTATAATCCAATTCACATCTTGATCGGTTTATATAGAGAAGTCTATCAATAATAATTTCATATGTTGTGCTATTTGCAATGACTTTGTAATTTGAAAAATTCGTACGTATGCAATTTAAATAAACAAGTAAGGAAAGTCTAAAGTCGGGCGGGGCCGACTATATTATACCCTGCACCACTTTGTAGATCTAAATTTTCGATACCATATCACATCCGTCAAATGTGTTGGGGGCTATATAAATATGAAGTTTTGTCCCAAATACATACATTTAAATATCACTCGATCTGGACAGAATTTGATAGACTTCTACAAAATCTATAGACTCAAAATTTAAGTCGGCTGATGCACTAGGGTGGAACACAATGTTAGTAAAAAACCAGTAAGGAAAGTCTAAAGTCGGGCGGGGCCGACTATATTATACCCTGCACCACTTTGTGGATCTACATTTTCGATACCATATCACATCCGTCAAATGTGTTGGGGGCTATATATAAAGGTTTGTCCCAAATACATACATTTACATATCACTCGATCTGGAAGAATTTGATAGACTTCTACAAAATCTATAGACTCAAAATTTAAGTCGGCTAATGCACTAGGGTGGAACACAATGTTAGTAAAAAATATGGGAAACGTTTAAATCTGAAGCAATTTTAAGGAAACTTCGAAAAAGTTTATTTTTGATTTATCGCTCCATATATATGTATTAGAAGTTTAGGAAAATTATGGTCATTTTTACAACTTTTCGACTAAGCAGTGGCGATTTTACAAGGAAAATGTTGGTATTTTGACCATTTTTGTCGAAATCAGAAGAACATATATATGGGAGCTATATCTAAATCTGAACCGATTTCAACCAAATTTGGCACGCATAGCTACAATGCTAATTCTACTCCCTGTGCAAACTTTCAACTAAATCGGAGTTAAAAATTGGCCTCTGTGGTCATATGAGTGTAAATCGGGCGAAAGCTTTATATGGGAGATATATCCAAATCTGAACCGATTTCAAACAAATTTTGCACGCATAGTTACAACGCTAATTCTACTCCCTGTGCAAAATTTCAACTAAATCGGAGCAAAACATTGGCCTCTGTGGGCAAATGAGTGTAAATCGGGCGAACGATATATATGGGAGCTATATCTAAATCTGTACCAATTTAGCTGATGTTTTGCAGGTTTTACGTGACCGACAAAACATTCAGATATACAAAATTTGAAGAAGATCGGTTCATAAATACGTGAATTATGATCAAATCGGTGATAGATATATATGGCAGCTATATCTAAATCTGAACCGATTTTTTCCAAAATCAATAGCGATTTTCTTTGACCCGAAGAAAGGCCCCATTCCAAAATTTAGGACGATCGGACTTAAATTGCGAGCTGTACTTTGTGCACAAAATTACATATACAGACAGACGGACAGACGGACAGACAGACAGACAGACGGACATCTCTAAATCGACTCAGAATTTAATTCTAAGACGATCGGTATACTAAACGATGGGTCTCAGACTTTTCCTTCTTGGCGTTACATACAAATGCACAAACTTATTATACCCTGTACCACAGTAGTGGTGAAGGGTATAAATATGGGAAACATTTAAATCTGAAGCAATTTTAAGGAAACTTCGCAAAAGTTTATTTATGATTTATCGCTCGATATATATGTATTAGAACTTTAGGAAAATTTTTACAACTTTTCGACTAAGCAGTGGCGATTTTACAAGGAAAATGTTGGTATTTTGACAATTTTTGTCGAAATCAGAAAAACATATATATGAGAGCTATATGTAAATCTGAACCGATTTCAACAAAATTTAGAACGCATTGCAACAATACCAATTCTACTCCCTGTGCAAAAATTCAACTAAATCGGAGCAAAAAATTGGACTCTTTGGTCATATTATTGTGAATCGGGCGAAAGCTATATATGGGAGCTATATCTAAATCTAAACCGATTTCAACCAAATTTGGCACGTATAGCTACAATGCTAATTCTACTCCCTGTACAAAATTTCAATTCAATCGGAGTAAATGATTGGCCACTGTGGTCATATGAGTAAATCGGGCGAAAGATATATATGGGAGCTATATCTAAATCTGAACCGATTTCAATAAAATTTGGCGCACTTGACTACACTACTAATTGTACTGCTAATGCAAAATTTCAACCAAATTGTGGTAAAACTCTGGCTTCTGAGACCGTATTAGTCCATATCGGGCGAAAGATATATATGGGAGCTATATCTAAATCTGAACCGATTTCAATAAAATTTGGCACGCTTGACTATAGTACTAATTGTTCTTCTTGTGCAAATTTTTAAGCAAATTAAGGTAAAATTGTGGCTTCTGGGGCCATATAAGTCCATATCGTGCGAAATATATATATATATATATATATATATATATATATATATATATATATATATATATATATATATATATATATATATATATATATATATATATATATATATATATATATATATATATATATATATATATATATATATATATATATATATATATATATATATATATATATATATATATATATGGGAGCTAAAGGGTGATTTGTTAAGAGCTTGATAACTTTAAAAAAAAAAAAAACGCATAAAATTTGCAAAATCTCATCGGTTCTTTATTTGAAACGTTAGATTGGTCCATGACATTTACTTTTTGAAGATAATTTCATTTAAATGTTGACCGCGGCTGCGTCTTAGGTGGTCCATTCGGAAAGTCCAATTTTGGGCAACTTTTTCGAGCATTTCGGCCGGAATAGCCCGAATTTCTTCGGAAATGTTGTTGTCAAAGCTGGAATAGTTGCTGGCTTATTTCTGTAGACTTTAGACTTGACGTAGCCCCACAAAAAATAGTCTAAAGGCGTCAAATCGCATGATCTTGGTGGCCAACTTACCGGTCCATTTCTTGAGATGAATTGTTCTCCGAAGTTTACCCTCAAAATGGCCATAGAATCGCGAGCTGTGTGGCATGTAGCGCCATCTTGTTGAAACCACATGTCAACCAAGTTCAGTTCTTCCATTTTTGGCAACAAAAAGTTTGTTAGCATCGAACGATAGCGATCGCCATTCACCGTAACGTTGCGTCCAACAGCATCTTTGAAAAAATACGGTCCAATGATTCCACCAGCGTACAAACCACACCAAACAGTGCATTTTTCGGGATGCATGGGCAGTTCTTGAACGGCTTCTGGTTGCTCTTCACTCCAAATGCGGCAATTTTGCTTATTTACGTAGCCATTCAACCAGAAATGAGCCTCATCGCTGAACAAAATTTGTCGATAAAAAAGCGGATTTTCTGCCAACTTTTCTAGGGCCCATTCACTGAAAATTCGACGTTGTGGCAGATCGTAAGTCTATTCATGATGAAATGTCAAAGCATACTGAGCATCTTTCTCTTTGACACCATGTCTGAAATCCCACGTGATCTGTCAAATACTAATGCATGAAAATCCTAACCTCAAAAGAATCACCCTTTATATCTAAATCTGAACCGATTTCTTCCAAAATCAATAGGGTTCTATTCTGAGCCAAAACACATACTTGTGCCAAATTTGAAGTCGATTGGACTAAAACTGCGACCTAGACTTTGATAACAAAAATGTGTTCACGGACAGACGGACATAGCTATATCGACTCAGGAGCCCACCCTGAGCATTTTTGCCAAAGACATCATGTGTCTATCTCGTCTCCTTCTGGGTGTTGCAAACATATGCACTAACTTATAATACCCTGTTCCACAGTGTGGCGCGGGGTATAATCAGTCGCTTCCTTCCTACGATTACATTCAATTATTTTAAAAACTTCCTTTAGATTTCATCTTTTACATTGAAACCAAAGTGAGATATAATTTCGCCACATCACACAAAGTGCACCTTTGATTTGTTAAGAAAAGGATATTTAAGGATATCGCTATGTCAACCTAGTCACAATCATCCACAATCATTTCTTTATTGAGGGAAATACTTTTGAACGTTGAAACTCATAGATGCCCTCCAGAAACCAAATCTATGCAGTGATTGTATTTCGGCCAAATAAACTTCTACCTGACTGCAGGATAAAATAAAAAAAATCCTTTATACTATGGTTCCATGAAATCTACGTTGTTAAAGTTGATGCTTATTAACCAGCTCTCGCTTGTAATAAAACGACAAGTTTTAAGTATTTGCTTGCTCAAATGAGATCCTTGCAGACTGTTGAGAGTTATCGAAGTGCAAGTTATAGTCTAGATAAAGTTTTCAAAGTCCTGAAAGGAAATAACTCACACTGAGACATCTGCAATGAAGACTTTTCTCATGACCATAGTAATTTTATGCGATAATGATGGGATGGATGGAAGATTTAAGAAAAGTTCAATTTACTGCTTGTGTTTGCGAACACTTTAGACAGAATACGGCATGCGGTGACATATCGTTTGAGATTTGAGATTGAAAAATCTTTATGATTTTTGCTTTAAATTTACTCAGCTGCTCCGATAAAATTGCATTCATTTACTTTAAAGTAGTTGGTATATCTAGCCAGCAGCGATGTAATTTCAAAGGTCAGAGATAACAAGTATAAACGGTAGTAAATTCGGCCGGGCCGAATCTTAAATACCCACCACCATGAATCAAATATAATACGTAGTTTCCTTTAAAAAATTCAGGGGGGGGGTTTGATGACAAATATTTTCCCAAGCACATAAGTTCAACCAGCACGCTTCCCACAGATAAATGTTAAGATTTTACCTATGAAGACTAGATCAAATTCTGAATTTATAAGAACCATTTTTTTTTAGTTTTAGAGGAATCATAAACATCTCTTGTAAGTGTGCAAGAAAATGATGAAATAACGCCTTGATTTGAAATCTAAAATCTGTAGATTTTTGCCCCAATTATTTAGATGATTACAAGAAGTAAAATCTGGAAATTTTGCATTCAGTTTCAAGCAATTTTCATGATCAGTGCGCCTTTTATACCCTCAAGAAGTAAAATCGGTCTATATGGAGGCCTTAACTAATGGACCGATAAAACTAAATCATATACAAATCATGGACCGATAATCACCATTTTCGGCACATTTCTTTATTTTCCTAGAATACCTCTATATATCCAATTTCAGGCAAATTGGATAAAAACTAGGGATTCTAGACGCCCAAGAAGTAAAATCGGTAGATCGGTTTATATGGGGGCTATATCAAATCATGGTCCGATAATCACCATTTTCGGCATATCTCTTTATTTTCCTAGAATATCTCTAGATTTCCAATTTAAAACAAATTGGATAAAAACTACGGATTCTACACTCTTAGAAAAATATGTTTTTCATATGTTCCAATGTAAACAAAATGTGTTTCGAGCACAATTTTAAAACACAATATATTTAAGTGCAAACATGTAATGTTCCTAGACTAACACTAAATGTTTGGGACATCCATGTTAATATGTTTGGGGCATGAATTTTTCATAAAAATCATATGTGTGAATGCAAACATATATAAATTTACAAATTTCGACTAAACATACATATGTTGTGATATTTTATTCAAAGCGACAGAGAGAGTATAGAGAAAGAAATAGAGATGGAAACCGGGAGAGTTGACAAAAGATATCAACATAACACAGCGAAAGAATCAAAAGAGAACAATTTCTGTGAAACCGCTTTTGTCTCGGAAAACTGTTTTATGATAAGGCCAAAAATTTGATATGGTTAAGTCTAAATATTATTTAATTTGAATAAAGAGAATAGACATTCGGAACCAAGAGAATAGACATTTGAAAAACAACCCAGTGGTAAAAATTCAAACCCCTTACCAAAAGATCGATTATGTTCTTGGGAAATTTGGAAGATTAAGTAAGTATGTTGTATGTTGTATGAAGATTAAGTAAGTATGTAGTTGACAATGCTACTACTTATACCTTAGCATTGAAAAATCGAACAGAATGTAATTCCATCAAATAAAAGCTATTACATAGTCATCTAGTTGGTTCGTAGTGGGACAGCCAGTGCTTACGACTTCCACTTACTGGGTAAGGGGTCTGTAATTAGGAATAAAAACTCAAAAATTTGCTAGGCAACGTTTCCAAGCAACATTGGGTTTTGTTTGTTCGTATTTTTTCAGTTTTCTGAAAAATTTTTCGGGCATAAATACATTTTTATTTACATCTTTTTTTTCTTTTCCAGATTATCAATTAATTTGTATTGAGTTGTACATCCTTTCCAGATATACAGCTAGACCTCGCTTTACGTCGCAGATACGCTCCAAAAAACACGACGCAAAGTGAATTATGAGTTTCTATTGCAAACCATGCAAAGATTGGAGACAGATAACAATGATAACAACGCAACTTCGAAAATCTAACGACGCAAACTGAAAACAAGTATATACAGCACTAAGTTCGGCCGGGCCAAATCTTAAATACCCACCACCATGAACCAAATATTAGGGTTTCCTTTAAAATTTCAGGAGGGCTTGAGGACACTTCCCCAAGATAAATTTAAAGATTTCACCTATGAGGACTATATCAGATTCTGGATTTATAAGAACCATTTTTGTTTGAGTTTTAGAGGAATCATTAACATCTCTTGTAAGTGTGCAAGGAAATTATAAAATAACGTCTTGATTTGAAATCTTAAATCTGTAGAAGTAAAATCTGGAAATTTTATATTGAGTTTCAAGCAATTTTCATGATCAGTGCACCTTCTATACCCTCAAGAAGTGAAGTCGGTCTATATGGAGGCATTACCAAATGGACCGATAAAAACTTAATCCGATACACGCTTTTGTGAGCCTAAAATACCAGAATATTTACAATTTCAGGCAAATCAGATAAAAACTACGGTTTCTAGGAACCCAAGGAGTTAAATCGGGAGATCGTTCTTATAGGGGCTATACTAAAATATAGACCGATACTCACAGTTTTCGGCACACCTCTTAATGAACCGAAAATACCTCTAGATTTCCAATTTCAGGCAAATAGGATAAAAACTTCGGATTCTAGAAGCCCAAGAAGTAAAATCGGGAAATTGGTCTATATGGGGGCTATACCAAAATATGGACCGATACTCACCATTTTCAGCACACCTCTTTATGGTCCTAAAATACCTCTAGATTTCCAATTTCAGACAAATTGGATAAAAACTACGGTTTCTATAAGACCAAGACCCCAAATCGGGAGGTCGTTTTATATGGGGACCATACCAAAACATGGACCGATACTCACAATTTTTGGCACACGTATTTATGGTTCTACAATACCTCTAGATTTCCAATTTCAGGTAAATTGAATAAAAACTGCGGTTTCTATAAGCCCAAGAAGTAAAATCGGAAGATCGGTCTATATGGGGGCTATACCAAAATATGGACCGATACTCACAATTTTTGGCACACGTATTTGTGGTCCTTCAATACCTCTAGATTTCCAATTTCAGGTAAATTGAATAAAAACTGCGGTTTCTATAAGCCCAAGAAGTAAAATCGGAAGATCGGTCTATATGGGGGCTATACCAAAACATGGACCGATACTCACCATTTTTGGCACACCTCTTTATGGTCATAAAATACCTCTAGATTTCAAATTTCAAGCAAATTGGATAAAAACTTCGATTTCTATAAGCCCAAGACCCTAAATCGGGAGGTCGGTTTATATGGGGACTATATCAAAACCTGGACCGATATATCCCATCTTCGTACTTGACCTGCCTGCAGACAAAAGACGAGTTTGTGCAAATTTTCAGCACGATTGCTTCATTATTGAAGACTCTAGCGTGATTACAACAGACAGACAGACAGACAGACAGACAGACAGACGGACAGACGGACAGACGGACATCGTTATATCGTCTTAGAATTTCTCCCTGATCAAGAATATATATACATTATATAGTTGGAAATCGATATTTCGATGTGTTACAAACGGAATGACAAACTTATTATACCCCCGTCACCATTCTATGGTGGTGGGTATAACTAGTACTAAGCAGCAGCGACGCAACTTCGAATCAACGCAAAACGAAACGACGCAAAGCGAGGTCTAGGTGTATATGTGTAAAGGTAAGTGTGAAAATAATTAATTGAAATATGGAGGGATTTTCGTCCAGAAATTTAAAGCGATTAGCGCGTAAGGAAGAAAATAATTTTAGAGCAATTTCCCTGCGTTAATTAGCACCTTTCCAAGCGCCAGATTCAGGGGGAGCCAGGGAGTCATGTGCCAGATTCAGGTAATATTTCTTATATAACTTTCTATTTGTATATTTATTGACTAATAACATATAATCTTTTATTTCAGATGCTGTCAAGACGGAAGAGTACACAGAAAAAGATTATATAGCGGAAATTAGTCGGTCAAAAACTTCAAGGGTCGCCATTTTCGCAAAGTTTGTGTGAAAAAAAAAATAAAAATGTAATGAATAAATATATACCAGTTATTATAACAGTATTACCTAATATTAAATATTGTATAGAAATATTATTACCAAATATATATTAATTGTTATAATATATAAAACAAAAAAAATAGTTATTTAGAATATTATTTGCATATTTTTAGGAAAAAACTATAAAATACATCATATTTTTATAGTTTACCGGCGAATCCGGTGGTAAATAGGGGTGCTTAGCTCTAGATTACTTTTATAAATAGAAAGTAAAACTGGTTTACTCCATCGTTCCCATTACCGAGTAAAACACAATATTCAATAATCGTCATCCGTAGCCCTTAAGCATTGGTAATGCCGTTGTAATGGGCTATCATTATGCTTTCATTTACCTTGTCATGGAAATTGCGAAGTACTTGACTGCCTATGACACGCCAACGTAAAAGTAATGCGGAAAATTGATCGGAAACGTGGAGTAGTTGTCTCGAAAAAATCGGTAGGATATAATCGATTTGGTAATGACGTTTTTTACCACTGGGAAACAGCATATGTTTTCGCCTTGAGAGCAGCATTTTATGTATGTGTGGACATGTGTTTTGTTTATCATTTTGGCATTATGGGCACAATTTTTTTCTTGGTTCGTTAAAAGAAATCAGGGGTCTTCATAAAAATAACGAAAGGGCACTATACTCTTTTTAGAGTTGGGACAGTAAAATGAAATAAGGACAAAATAGTGAAAAATTACACAGTAAAATGTATAAAAACAAAGTTTAGTTCCTCTTTATTAATAAGTAGTCCACGAGGAGTTGACGGACACCTTCAAATATAAAAGCGGGCATTAAGTTCGAGTTTTACAGCTAAAACAATTTAAAAAGTTTATTTTCTTTAAAATGAATTATTAAAGAAAAATAAAAGGCATTTTAGAGCGATGGTGTTAAATGCTAGTAAAAAACTGTTCACACCTAAATAAATTTATGTTTATATTATAAAATTATTTATGTATGTTTTTACTTGACTCCACGTTCTTCTCTTGTTGGAGTTTTTGAATTCCTTCCAAATTTTAAAGTTTTGTACCAAAAACAGTTTTTTGTTAAAAAATTGTTATTTTTGCAATAAAAAAATATTTTATTCAAAAATCAGTCAATTTCGTTTATATCAAGCACTGTTACTGACTATAAATCTTTAATAACCCACATTTCGAAGTTTCATTATAAAATTTTAATATAGTATAAATATAAATGTGTAAATTAAAAAAAAGTGTTCGGTCGGAGCAGGGATTGAACCCACGACCCTTTGCATGCAAGGCAGACATGCTAACCACTGCTCCACGTGGCAAACAAATGTATGTTTCTGTTAAATAATGTTATGTTTGCCCATGGCTCGTGGGCGCTGCAAACTATGCTATATAAATGTAACTTATAACGATAATTGTCTATTGGTGACTATAACAGCTACGTAGCCCAGTGGTAGTGTGTTGGCTTACAAACTGTCTGGTCCTCGGTTCGATTCTCCGTGCAGGCGAAAGGTAAAATTTAAAAAATTTATAAAAGTGAATAATTTCTTCAACATTATTTGTATTACAGAAAAAGGTGCCAAGAACTAAAATATTTCGTGGAAGTGAAAATTACGAGTATGTTAGGCAATGAGCACAATCGTCTTTGGGAAAAATTCTTCCAAGCATATAATATTTTTGGGCTCAAAATGCTTCTAAACATATAATATATTCACATAAAACAAACATATTAATGTTTCGGCAGTATCCAATAATATATGTGTTTCCTGCAAAATATGTTTGGAACATATGTTAAAGAAGCGAATTTTTTTAAGGGTGTAGAAGACCAAGAAGTAAAATCGGGAGATCGGTCTATATGGGGGCTATATCAAAACATTGGCCGGTACTCACCATTTTCGGCACATCTCTTTATTTTCTTAGAATACCTCTACATTTCAAATTTCAGGCAAATTGGATAAAAACTACGGAATCTAGATACACAAGAAGTAAAATCGGGAGATCGGTTTATATGGGGGCTATATCAAATCATGGCCCGATAATCACCATTTTCGGCACATCTCTTTATTTTCCCAGAATACTACGGATTATAGAAGACCAAGAAGTAAAATCAGGAGATCGGTCTATACGGTGGCAATATCAAAACATGGACCGGTGCTCACCATTTGCGGCACACGTCTTTAGGGTCCTAGAGTTCCTCTAGAATTCCAATTTCAGGTAAATTCGATTAAAACTACGGATTCTAGAAGCTCAATAAATAAAATCGGGCGATAGGTCTATATGGGGGCTATATCAAAACATGGACAGATACACCCCATTTTCGGCACACCAATTTGTGGTCTTAATATACCTCTAGATTTTCAATTTCAGACAAATCGGATAGATAATACACTTTCTAGACACCCAAGCAGCAAAATCGGGAAATCGGTCCATATGGGGGCTATACCTGAAATTTGGCACAGATTCGTCATTTGTCCGCACGCAGGCTACATTCCGTCCAGGTTTTGAAATAGCTCACATATAAACCGTTCCCCTAATTAGAGGTCTTGAGCACCTATACACCGAAATTTTTATGGGATTGACAAAAAATTGGAAATCTGGAAATACTTTAGGTCCACAAAGAGGTGTTTCGTATATGGTGTGTATCGGTCCATGTTTTTATATACACTGAAAAAAAAAATATTGTCGTGAGGTCAAAGATTTCATGTATTTAAAATACGAATGCATATTTTGCTTAGTATAGAAGACGCATTTCTCTAAAAGTTTTTTTCCTTGTCCAAAAATCGATAAACTTTTCAATGAAGTCATATTTTCCTTATAATTAAGTGATTTCACTTAGAAATGGGTTTTACAAAATGAAAGAAAAAATGTTTGGGATAAAGCCAACTTGACTTTAATAATTCAGAAAAATTCTTTAAATTTAATGAAATTTTCTTTAAATTTGTTGTCTTTTTGCATTTTGACTACAAACCAAAAAATCGTTAAAAAATAGGACATGTTTTTTAAAACTTTATTTTAAAGACATTTTTTACTTGAAACATAGCAAAAACTCTACTGGAAACCAAGTCTAAATTTGGAAAATAAAGTTGTCGTTAACTCGTTTTTAATGGACTTTGATGGCTCATGAAGAAAAAAATCTGAAAAAGCGAAAAATTAAAATTTGTTTCCTAGAAGCAAGTACACAAAACCCAAATTTAAAAGAGAATTGTGTCTTAAAAGTATCCTTACTTATATTCTCCGCTTCTTTCAGAATCAATACCAAAATTTTTAAAGTATAGACGTGCTTTTTTTCAGTGTAAGTGGATCCCTTATAGGTCGATCACCAGGTTTGACTTCTTGGGTTTTAAGGGACCGCATTTTTTATCAGACATGATTGAAATTGGGAATCTGGAAGTATGTTTGGCCCACAAAGAGGGGTGCCAAATATGGTGTATATCGGTCCATGTTATCATGTAGACCCCACAGAAAAAAATATCACCAAAATATTCCCAATTAAAAATTTGATTGATCTTGAAAAATTTTTCAATTAATAAATTGATTGATAAATTAATTTTTTAATCAAGATAAAAACTTTAAGTAAATTAAGTCAATGATTGAATATATAAAAATTTTTTAATTAAAAAGTAATTGATACAATTTTTTTTAATTAAACTCGGAAGACTAAGTCACTTACAAAAAGCGATCGACATTTTTTTTATTTCAATCAATCAATTTTTTAATCAAACTAAAACCACGAAGTCCGTTAAGAAAGTAACTGCAAAAAGTTAAGTTTTTAATGAAAGAAGTAATTGAATTTTGTATACAACATCAATTATATTTTTAATTGAATCAATTAAAAAATTAATTGAAATTTTCTAATGAAATCAATTACTTTTTTAATCAAGTATTTTTTTAATTTCCAATTAAAAATGTGTTTGATACTTTACTTTTCGTGATTGAAGACATTTTAATTAAAAAATTAATTGGATCAATTAATTACGTGATTGAATCTGAAATTTTTTTGTTGTGGGCCGATCACCAGATTGGATTTCTTGGAATTCAAGACACAGCAATTTTTATCCGATTTACTTGAAACTAGAAATCTGGAGATACTAGTTCTTATAAATCCAGAACCCCATCTGCTAGGGAGAATATCTGTCATCAAATTCACCTGAAATTCTACATAGGTTCCCTATGTAACCAGCTACGATGATGAATTTTGAATGAACCTATTATATTTG
The DNA here is from genome assembly GCF_050003625.1 of Haematobia irritans. NCBI lineage: Eukaryota > Metazoa > Arthropoda > Insecta > Diptera > Muscidae > Haematobia > Haematobia irritans. The sequence goes on along the minus strand of NC_134401.1, from coordinate 48,720,072 downwards.
ATTCATGAAACTTTAAGATTCGGTCGGGCAGAAGTTAATGATGTATATACGAGGGCAGTTCGGAAATTTCTTAGCGGTATAAACAGAAAAAGTTAAGTGTTTTGGAAACTTCCATCTCTGTTATGAACACATGTTAAATTTTGTTTCGATCTGGCAACTCCTTCATATAGAAACAGGTGTTCAAAAAAGACGCATCCGCAATTTTTTTACAATGGGAAAAATTAGAAATGCGTGCTGTCATTAAATATTTACATAAAAAAGGCTTATCGGGACAAGAAATTCATAATGATATGGTGAATGTGTTTGGTGAAAGTGCTCCTTCATATGCAACAGTAAAAAAATTGGGTTGCTGAATTTAAACGTGGTCGTACAAGCATTGAAGATGAACCACGTTGTGGACGTCCAAAAACAGCAACAACAACAGAAATTGTAGCCAAAGTGCATGATATGGTATTAAATGATCGACGAATAAAAGTGCGTGAAATTGCTAATATCATGGGCATCTCAAATGATCGAGTCCATTTAATTTTGCATAAAGAACTACAGATGAAAAAGCTTTCTGCAAGATTGGTGCCGCATTTGTTAACAGTCGATCAAAAAACGCATAAGAATGAACATTTCTCAAGCTTGTTTGGATCGTTTTAAGCGAAATAAAATGGATTTTAAGCGTCGTTTCATAACTGTTGATGAGACATGTATCCACCAATATACTCCAGAGACAAAAGAACAATCCAAACAATGGACTGAAGTTGGAGGTAGTGCCCCAAAGAAGGAAAAAAACAATTCAATCGGCTGGTAAGGTTATGGCAACGGTTTTTTGGGACTTCCAAGGTATTTTATTGATTGACTATCTGCAAAAGGGTAAAACAATAAATTCAGAGTACTATTGCAACCTTTTGGATCAATTAAATGTACAAATTCGAGAAAAATGTCCTGGCTTACAACACAAAAAAATAATTTTTCATCAAGACAACGCACCAGCGCAGAAGAGTCTTTTAACAATGGCTAAAATCGACGAATTAAAGTACGATTTGCTTGACCACTCACCTTATTCTCCTGATGTAGCTCCCAGTGACATTTACTTGTTCCCAATTCTAAAAGAATTGCTCAAATGAAGATGCAATTACAGTTGTAAATCACTATTTTAAAGACCTTGAGGAAAACTATTTTAATCAAGGGCTAGAAAAGCGTTGGACTAGGTTAGGTTAGGTTATGTGGCAGCCCGATGTATCAGGCCCACTTAAACTATTCAGTCCATTGTGATACCACATTGGAGAACTTCTCTCTTATCACTGAGTGCTACCCGATTCCATGTTAAGTTCAATGACAAGGGACCTCCTTTTTATAGCCGAGTCCGAACGGCGTTCCACATTGCAGTGAAACCACTTAGAGAAGCTTTAAAACCCTCAGAAATGTCACCAGCATTACTGAGGTGGGATAATCCACCGCTGAAAAACTTTTTGGTTTTCGGTCGAAGCAGGAATCGAACCCACGACCTTGTGTATGCAAGGCTGGCATGCTAACCATTGCACCACGGTGGCTTCCAAGCGTTGGACTAAGTGTATTGAAGTTTCAAGAGATTATATTGAAAAATAAAAATATTTTTGAAAAACTAACTATTCTCTTTCATTGATAGGCTAAGAAGTTTCCGAACCGTCCTCGTACTTGTTTTGTTGTTCTTTTTTGTAGTTTTTCTTCAATATCAGTTATGCACAATATGTATTATGGTTAATATTATATCACTGGACTAACGAACGATTATTTTCCACCAATTATACAACCAACTAATCAATTACCCTTAATTGCAAATCTCATCTAATCATATCATAATGCCCGTAGCCTTAGATCCAATTGTATCATTCTAATTTGTTTGTGTTGTTGTTGTTGTCCTTGTTGCTCTAAGCATGTGCTGTGATATTCCAAATAATAAGTCAATCAAAAGTAACTTAAGCCAATTATGGCCTCTTCACAAGGGTCATAATTGCAAGCCTTTACAATGAAATTGGTAATTAATCCTTAATACGAGATAGAATCACCAACAATCTTTTATTACAACTAATTCATGGTATTACATAATTGATTTCTTTTGAACGAAAGATAAATCTTCAAAACTGATCAGTAAATCCTATTGGTTTTGTGAATTTTAGGCTAAAATATAAAGGAGTGAATGTAATAAATAATTACCGAAAATAAGAAATAGGATATTTTCACACGTCCGTTATATTCTGCTGAATTTCATTTTCATTTTGTTTGAGTTTAATAAAGCAATAATCGAAATGTCAAGTAGATTTGTTTCTAGGAAGGTCAGGAGAAATATAATAATTGAAATGAGTAAATTGTCCAATATTGGGAACTGGTGATGATGTGGAAATCCGAAACAGATGTCTTCGCAAGCAATATGGACAACATTTTGAATTTGCAAAAACAAGTAAGTAAAGTAGAAAGTCGGGCGGGGCCGACTATATCATACCTTAAATTACCCTTACTGAATTAGTAAACATAAGCATTTGTGGGGTATCATTGGTATAGGTTTGGGAGATAAACCGCATTTCCATATTTAAGAACGTTAAGTCTACTCCCTGAAAATCAGGGTAAAACTCTGGTTTCTGGGGCCATATAGGTGCATATCGGGCGAAAGATATATATGGGAGTTGTATCGAAATCTGAATCACAGAAAGTTACCTTGTGCTAAATTTAAGTAAGATCGGTTAATAACTAAGGAAATTATAATCAGAGATGGTCCGAGTAGCAATTTTTTGAGTTTTCTACTGTCAAAAAGTTGCAAACGTCGAAAACATAAAACACGTAGTAACTGACAAAAACACCTACAGGATCCTTACATTTGATTTCAAATACACTGAAAAAACAGTGAACCAACCAGGAAGAAAACTTTCGGTTAATTTTTGAAAATTTTGAATATTTGTAGAAAATTTTAACTAAACAGTATTACACACGTTGGCATCACGCCGATGTCATAAAAATAAGTGAATATTTGTCGACAAATACAAGAAATTATTAGACAACTAAGTTTTTTCACTTGTTAAAGAAAATTTTGTAGTTTGAAGAACAAACTTGGATTTCAAAATTGCAAGAATGTCTTTAGTGACATACGAAGTTCACGATGGACGCATTTTTGGTAAAATTTACAAATTTAAAGAAATTCTGAACTATTTTGTGGAAGACACGAATTTAGATAATCTTTATGCTTCATTTGAGTATATTTTTTCCTCAGGTTTAGTTAATTAAACTAACGTACACAAAAAAGTATTAGACAAAAGAAAACTTTCTCCAAACATAATATTTCTCTGAACTAAAATAAAGTTAAAATGGCTTTAATGAAATAGAGAGTTCACTTTTTTTGAGTGTACTATTTTTATTATTCTAAGCCATGAAAACGTCATATTGAAGTATTTTAGAACTTTAATACAGCTATGTGAAATCCAACTGGCAGTAGTATGCCTATATTCACTTTTTTTTTAAGTAAAAAACATTCTCAAATCAAGTAAGACATAAATGGTTCTAAAAACCGTATACTGTACATAAAATACTTATATTGAAAGAAAACTAAGTATTTTACGAAAGTTGGCATTTTGTTTTAACCCTTTCACTACCGAAATAAACCTACTGTTAAAAACTTTTATTTTTCTTCTGTTCCTCCTTGTACTAACAGGTTGTCTGACACATAGATGGCGTCGCTAGTATTAAATTTATTTATTTTTATATAGTACCAACCTTCAACTGATTCGTGTCAAAACTTGACGTCTGTCAGTCATTTAGTTGGTGAGATAGAGCGTCTTTTGTGAAGCAACTTTTGTTATTGTGAAAAAAATGGAAAAAAAGGAATTTCGTGCTTTGATAAAATACTGTTTTCTGAAGGGAAAAAATACGGTGGAAGCAAAAACTTGGCTTGATAATGAGTTTCCGAACTCTGCCCCAGGGAAATCAACAATAATTGATTGGTATGCAAAATTCAAGCGTGGTGAAATGAGCACGGAGGACGGTGAACGCAGTGGACGCCCGAAAGAGGTGGTTACCGACGAAAACATCAAAAAAAATCCACAAAATGATTTTGAATGACCGTAAAATGAAGTTTATCGAGATAGCAGAGGCCTTAAAGATATGAAAGGAAAGTGTTGGTCATATCATTCATCAATATTTGGATATGCGGAAGCTCTGTGCAAGATGGGTGCCGCGCGAGCTCACATTTGACCAAAAACAACAACGTGTTGATGATTCTGAGCGGTGTTTGCAGCTGTTAACTCGTAATACACCGTCGATATGTGACAATGGATGACACATGGCTCCATCACAACACTCCTGAGTCCAATCGACAGTCGGCTGAGTGGACAGCGACCGGTGAACCGTCTCCGAAGCGTGGAAAGACTCAAAAGTCCGCTGGCAAAGTAATAGCCTCTGTTTTTTGGGATGCGCATGGAATAATTTTTATCGATTATCCTGAGAAGGGAAAAACCATCAACAGTGACTATTATATAACGTTATTGGAACTTTTGAAGGTCGAAATCGCGGCAAAACGGCCCCATATGAAGAAGAAACAAGTATATACGGCCGTAAGTTCGGCCAGGCCGAATCTTATGTACCCTCCACCATGGATTGCGTAGAAACTTCTACGAAAGACTGTCATCCGCCAATTTCAACTCACTCGGATGAAATTTGCTCCTCCAAGAGGCTCCAAAACCAAATCTCGGGATCGGTTTATATGGGGGCTACAAATGATTATGGACTGATATGGACCACTTTTGGCATGGTTGTTAAATATCATATACTACCTCCACGTACCAAATTTCAACCAGATCGGATGAATTTTGCTTCTCCAAAAGGCACCGGAGGTCAAATCTGGCGTTCGGTTTATATGGGAGCTATATATAATTATGGACTGATAGGAACCAATTCCTGCATGGTTGCATGCATGGTACTAACATCACGTACCAAATTTCAACCCAATGGGAAGAATTTTGTTCTTCCAAGATGCTCCAGAGGTCAAATCTGGGCATCGGTTTATATGGGGCCTATATATAATTATGGACCGATATCGACCAATTTTTGCATGGGTATTTGAGGTCATATATTAACATCACATACCAAATTTCAACTGAATCAGATGAATTTTGGTCTTCCACGAGGCTCCGGAGGTCAAATCTGGTGATCGGATTATATGGGGGCTATATATAATTATAGACCGATATGGACCAATTTTTGCATGGTCATTAGAGACCATATACTAACATAATGTACCAAATTTCAGCCGGATCGGATGAAATTTGTTTCTCTTAGAGGCTCTGCAAGCCAAATCGGGGGATCGGTTTATATGGGGGCTATATATAATTATAGACCGATGTGGACCAATTTTTGCACGGTTGTTAGAGACCATATACCAACACCATGTACCAAATTTCAGCCGGATCGGATGAAATTTGCTTCTCTTAGAGGCTCCGCAAGCCTAATCGGGGGATCGGTTTATATGGGGGCTATATATAATTATGGACTGATATGGACCAATCTTTGCATGGTCATTAGAGATCATATACTAACATCATGTACCAAATTTCAGCCGTATCGGATGAAATTTGTTTCTCTTAGAGGCCCTGCAAGCCAAATCGGGGGATCGGTTTATATGGGGGCTATATATAATTATAGACCGATGTGGACCAATTTTTGCACGGTTGTTAGAGACCATATACTAACACCATGTACCAAATTTCAGCCGGATCGGATGAAATTTGTTTCTCTTAGAGGCTCTGCAAGCCAAATCGGGGGATCGGTTTATATGGGGGCTATATATAATTATAGACCGATGTGGACCAATTTTTGCACGGTTGTTAGAGACCATATACCAACACCATGTACCAAATTTCAGCCGGATCGGATGAAATTTGCTTCTCTTAGAGGCTCCGCAAGCCTAATCGGGGGATCGGTTTATATGGGGGCTATATATAATTATGGACTGATATGGATCAATCTTTGCATGGTCATTAGAGATCATATACTAACATCATGTACCAAATTTCAGCCGGATCGGATGAAATTTGTTTCTCTTAGAGGCCCTGCAAGCCAAATCGGGGGATCGGTTTATATGGGGGCTATATATAATTATAGACCGATGTGGACCAATTTTTGCACGGTTGTTAGAGACCATATACTAACACCATGTACCAAATTTCAGCCGGATCGGATGAAATTTGCTTCTCTTAGAGGTCTCGCAAGCCAAATTTGGGGGTCCGTTTATATGGGAGCTATACGTAAAAGTGGACCGATATGGCCCATTTGCAATACCATCCGACCTACATCAATAACAACTACTTGTGCCAAGTTTCAAGTCGATAGCTTGTTTCGTTCGGAAGTTAGCGTGATTTCAACAGACGGACTGACGGACGGACGGACCAGAATATATATACTTTATGGGGTCTTAGATCAATATTTCGATGTGTTACAAACGGAATGACAAAGTTAATATACCCCCCATCCTATGCTGGAGGGTATAAAAAGTGTTGTTCCACCAAGACAACGCACCGTGTCACAAGTCATTGAGAACGAATGCGTCCATCATGAACTTCGTATGTCACTAAAGACATTCTTGCAATTTTGAACTCCAAGTTTTTCCTTCAAACTACAAAATTTTCTTTAACAAGTGAAAAAACTTAGTTATGTCTAATAAATTTTCTTGAATTTGTCGAAAAATATTTACTCATTTTTATGACATCGGCGTGATGCCAATGTTTGTAATACTGTTTAGTTAAAATTTTCTACTGAATTATTAATACATTTTTCTGATATAAATCAATATTTTTGATTACTTGGCGGCTAAATTTGAGTCGAGATGTATCGACATATTCGGCTGCGGCGTCGACTGCCAAGAAAAGGGTTGGCGGCGGCTAAAATCGGCGCCCTCATTCTCTGTTCGGATAACGTCAAATTAATTTTATAATGGATAATTGTGAGCCGCCGAATAGACAAGTTTATATCGGCATTTATGTCAGCCATTTTGGTCGGCAGCTGCTCCTGAGTGGATCTAGGCCTTGGTGTCCGTCCGTCCATTTATTGGCGCTCTTATTAACCGGGAGCCACCGTAGTGCAATGGTTAGCATGCCCGCCTTACATACACAAGGTCGTGGGTTCGATTCCTGCTACGACCGAACACCAAAAAGTTTTTCAGCGGTGGATTATCCCACCTCAGTAATGCTGGTGACATTTCTTAGGGTTTCAAAGCTTCTCTAAGTGGTTTCACTGGAATGTGGAACGCCGTTCGGACTCGGCTATAAAACGGAGGTCCCTTGTCATTGAGCTTAACATGGAATCGGGCAGCACTCAGTGATAAGAGAGAAGTTCACCACTGTGGTATCACAATGGATTGAATAGTCTAAGTGAGCCTGATACATCGGGCTGCCACATAACCTAACCTAACCTAAATATTTCCCATGGCGTTAGCTGACTTAAATTTAAAGTTTATTTTATTTTTAATTATAGTTTTGTTTTTGTATCACTTTATTGCTTTTTATAGCATAGTTCTATGTCATGACCAAACTTATAGTTGTTTAGTGACAGTTAATTTACCGCCTTTTTAAATACAAAATTTATTGTGTTTCTGTGTTCATTATTTATTGAACGAGTCAAATATGGGCCTCGCAGTTGCATGTCGAACTTAATTATTAAACTCACAAGGCTATCTAATGGATTTTACGATTAGGGAGCTTACACTTGTAGCTAATATAATTAATTGTCATTAAAGTCCGTCGATAACACACAAAGAAATTAAATACAATTGCCGTGGGTTAATTAAATCATTAGAAATGTTTTAAAGCTACCGACCATGTTTTAGAGTTTAGTAGCAGAAAATGTACAACAGTTTTTACATTCACAAATAATTAGCTTCTATTTTATAAAACGCAAGGAGTACAGGGTATTTCAAATAAGTACATATATTTGTAATACCCAGAAGGAAGATAGACAAATCAATGGTATCTCAATTGCTATACTTGCACTGAAAATATATTGTCATGGTCACAAAGATATCATGTTCTTAAAATACGAATGCCATTTTTTCTTAGCACAGAAGACGCATTTCTCTGATACAAAGTTGATATCCTTGACCAAAAGTCGATAAACTTTCCAATGAATGCGATTTGTCTTACCAACTCTAGTATATTTGACTTTGAAATAGGATCTTTTCATTAATGAAAATTCTCTTGAACTGCGATCAGTTTAGCTTTGACAAATCTGACCCACTTCTTATGTATTATAGATATTGCCCTTAAATCCTGTATTTTTTATAACAGAACGTGCAACTTAAATTGTTGAATACACAGTTTATACAATATTGAGGACAAAATTCTTTAAAATAAAGGAATTCTAATTTAAACACATATATACACCCGTAAGTTTGGCCAGGCCGAAGCTTATGTACCCTCCACCATGGATTGCGTAGAAACTTCTACTGAAGACTGTCATCCACAATCGAATTACTTGGGTTGCGGTAACACTTGCCGATGGCAAGGTATCTTAAAACTTCCTAACACCGTAATATATACCACATAGTACATACGTGGTATATATTAAACTAAAAAAGGCAGATTAAATACGTATATAATTAAGTTTAAAGTTTCTATAGAAATAAAATTTGGAAAAAATTTTCTATAGAAATAAAATTTGGAAAAAATTTTCTATAGACATAAAATTTTGACAAAATTTTTTATAGAAATAAAATTTTGACAAAATTTTCTATAGAAATAAAATTTTGACAAAATTTTCTACAGAAATAAAATTTTGACAAAATTATCTATAGAAATAACATTTTGACAGAATTTTCTACAGAAATAAAATTTTGGTAGATTATTTTTGGCTCGAGTGGCAACCAAGATTATGAACCAAATAAAATTGTAACAAAATTTTCTATAGAAAAAAAATTTAACAAAATATTCTATAGAAATAAAATTTTGACAAAATTTTTTATAGAAATAAAATTCTTAATTAAAAGAAAACTCAACACTTTTTTTATGCCCTCCACCATAGGATAGGGGTATATTAACGTTGTCATTCCGTTTGTAACACATCGAAATATTGCTCTAAGACCCCATATAGTATATATATATATATATATATATATATATATATATATATATATATATATATATATATATATATATATATATATATATATATATATATATATATATATATATATATATATATATATATATATATATATATATATATATATATATATATATATATATATATATAGATATAGATATATATATATATATACTTTATGGGGTCTTAGAGCAATATTTCGATGTGTTACAAACGGAATGACAAAGTTAATATACCCCTATCCTATGGTGGAGGGTATAAAAAAAGTGTTGAGTTTTCTTTTAATTAAGAATTGTTTTCCTTAAATTTAGGACACAAATCTGTGAAATTTACGTTTCTCTATTAAAGTCGTATATTTTCAAAGTAAGGCGATTTTCCCTTAAAGCAAAGGAAAATATTTTTGATTTAAAGCAATAATCTCAAAATTAACTGAAATAATGAATTCTTGGATTAAAGATCAAAAGTCTTAAAATATACGCTAATACTTATTTTAAGGATCTAGCATATTTGGCTTAAGGTTGTTTCTAAATAAGGAAAATATTTTTTGATAAATGAGATATTTATTGACCCTAAATTTAAAGCTAGGTTAAGTTAGGTGGCAGCCCGATACCACATTGGTGAACTTTCTCTCTTATCACTGAGTGCTGCCCGATTCCATGTTAAGCTGAATGACAAGGGACCTCCTTTTTATAGCCGAGTCCGAACGGCGTTCCACATTCCTGTGAAACCACTTAGAGAAGCTTTGAAACCCTCAGAAATGTCACCAGCATTACTGAGAAACTTCTACGAAAGACTGTCATCCACAATCGAATTACTTGGGTTGTGGTATCTTAAAACTTCTTAACTTCGTTTTCTAAATTGTGAGTTAGTCCATACGTGGTATATATTAGACAAAAATGTTATGTATAGGTAAGTCTACAAATAATTACGAATCGATATGGACTTTTGCACGTAACATAGAGAGCCAGAATTGAAATATGGGGGTCGCTTATATGGGAGCTATATACAATTATGAACTTGATATGGACCAATTTTTGTGTGATTGGGGATCGATTTATCTGAGGGATATCAATAACTTTAGACCGATATAGACCTAGTTAGGCATGGTTGTTAATGGCCATATACTAGCACAATGTACCAAATTTCAACTGACTCGGATGAAATTTGCTCCTCCAAGAGGATCCAAAACCAAATATCGGGATCGGTTTATATGGTGGCTATATATGATTATGGACTGATATGGACCACTTTTGGCATGGCTGTTAAGTATCATATACTACCACCACGTACCAAATTTCAACCAAATCGGATGAATTTTGCTTCTTCAAAAGGCAATGGTGGTCAAATCTGGGGTTCGGTTTATATGGGGTCTATATATAATTATGAACCGATTTCGACCAATTTTTGCATGGTGAGGCCATATATTAATACCACGTACCAAATTTCAACTGAATTAGATGAATTTTCGTTTTCCAAGAGGCTCCGGAGGTCAAATCCGGTGATCGGTTTATGTGAGGGCTATATATAATTATGGACCAATGTGGACCAATTTTTGCACGGTCATTAGAGACCATAAACTTACACCATGTACCAAATTTCAGCCGGATCGGATGAAATTTGCTTCTCCTAGAGGCTCCGCAAGTCGAATGTGGACCAATTCTTGCGTGTTTGATAGAGACCACATTCTAACACCATGTTCCAAATTTCTACCGGATCGGATGAATTTTGCTCCTCCAAGAGGGTCCGGAGGACAAATCTGGGAACCGATTTATATGGGGACTATATATAATTATGGACCGATATGGACCAATTTTTGCATGGTCATTAGAGAACATATACCAACACCATGTATTTGGACCAATTTTTGCATGGTCATTAGAGAACATATACCAACACCATGTACCAACTTTCAGCCGGATCGGATGAAATTTTCGTTTCTTAGAAGCTCCGCAAGCCAAATCGGGGGATCGGTTTATATGGGAGCTATATATAATTATGGACCGATGTGGACCAATTTTTGCATGGTTGTTAGAGACCATATACTAACACCATGTACCAAATTTCAGCCAGATGAAATTTGCTTCTCTTAGAGGCTCCGCAAGTCGAATCTGGGGATCGGTTTATATGGGGGCTATATATAATTATTGCCCGATGTGGACCAATATTTGCATGGATGTTAAAGACCATATACTAACACCATGTATCAAATTTAAGCCAAATCGGATGAAATTTTCTTATCTTAGAGTCCCCGCAAGCCAAATGTGGAAGTCCGTTTATATGGGGGCTATACGTAAAAGTGGACCGATATGGCCCATTTGCAATACCATGCGACCTACATCAATAACAACTACTTGTGCCAAGTTTCAAGTCGATAGCTTGTTTCGTTCGGAAGTTAGCGTGATTTCAACAGACGGACGGACGGACGAACATGCTCAGATCGACTCAGAATTTCACCACGACCCAGAATGTATAACTTTATGGGGTCTTAGAGCAACATTTCGATGTGTTACAAACGGAATGACAAAGTTAATATACCCCCATCCTATGATGGAGGGTATAATAATTGCATTATTACACACTGAAAAAAAAAGGATTCCGGTGTCTTTACACTAACGAATTTGGTATTGATTCCGAGCCAAAGAAGCGGAGGGTTGAAGAGGGGACACATTTAAAACACAATTCTCTTTTAAATTAGAGTATGGTGTACTTGATTTGAGGCAACAAATATTGCTTTATTAATTTTTTCAGCGTTTTTCCTCATTTTCTATGAAAGTTCATTAGGAACGTGTTAATGACTACTTATATTTCCAAATACAGACTCAACTTCAAATGGAAATTATTTCAAGTAAAAAAGTCTTTAAAATAAAGTGTTAAAATCCATGTCCTATTTTTAAACTCGTTTTTGCTTTGTAGCCAAGATGCAAAACGTCAACAAATTTAAAAACGATTTCATTAATATTAAAGATTTTTTTTCAGAAGTATTAAAACCAAGTTGATCTTAGTAAAACGAAATTTTCTTTCATGTTAGATTACCCAACTATAAGTCAAATCACTTAAATATAAGGAAAAATGACTTCATTGAACAAGAAGTCGTTGGGCAAGAAGACGTTGGACAAGATAAAAAACTTATATGAGAAAATTCCTAAGCAAAATTTGCATTCGTGTTTAAAGTATAAAAAAAGCATGTCCGATTCCAAAGATTTCGTCTTTACACTAACGAATTTGGTATTGATTCCGAGCCAAAGGAACAGAGAATTGAAGTCAAGATACATTTAAGACACAATTCTCTTTTAAATTTGAGTTTTGCGTATTTGATACTAGGAAACAAATTTTAATTTATCTGTTTTATCAGCTTTTTTCTTTTTGTTCTATCAAAGTTCATTAAAAACGTGTTAACGACAAGTCAAAATTTTCAAATTTTTTTAACAACAAGTTAAATTTTTAAATTCAGACTCGGCTTCAAATTGAAATTATGCTATGTTTGGAGTAAAAAACGTCTTTAAAATAAAGTGTCGAAAAATATCTTCTTTTCTTTATAGTGCAGATACAAAACGTCAACAAACTTTAAGACGATTCATATTCCATCTAGTAGTAGTATTTTCTACAATTAAGCACAGTTTTTAGGTATTTGGTTAGACCTCTCCAATTGTTCTCCTCCGTTCCATGCTCTTCGCCTAATTAAAAACGATTCCTTTAATTTTAAAGATTTTTTTTCAGAATTATTAAAGTCTAGTTGAACTTAGTCAAACGAAATTTTCTTTCATGGAAAGATACCCAATTTTAAGTGGGATCACTTAAATAAAAGGCAAAACGACTTCACGGAAAAGTCTATCGACTTTTAGACAAGGAAAACTTTATGCCATAACATGAGTCATCCTAAGCAAAATTTGCATACTTATTTTAAAGACATGAAATATTTGGCCTCCCAAAAATATTTTTTTCGGCTTCTGGCACTGAAAAAAATATTTACGTGATATTAAAGATTACACAACCTTAATTTTAGGATGCAAAATTTACAAAATATTAAGGACAAATTTCTTTCAAATAATGAAATTTTAATTAAAATAAAGTTTATAATCATTGCTTCAACAATTTTTTTCATTAAATCTAGGACACAAATTTTGTAAATTGCGTCTCTCCGATAAAGTCGCATATCTTTGAACTAATGCTAATTTCTCTTAAGGTAAGGAAACACATTTTTGATTTAAAGAAATTGTCCTTAAATTAACTGAAATATGGAAACTTTAGATTTAAGATAAAAATGCTTCAAATATAGACTAAGACTTTTTTGAGGATTTAGCGTCTTTGGTTTAAAGGTTTTTTGGAATTAAGAAAAAAATTTTATTGGTCCTAGATTTAAAGACAGATAGGTCGCTAAAATTTATTTTTATTTTAAAGAAGCCGCATCTTTGGCTCGGAATCACTGCCAAAATCCTTAAGGGAAGGTCAATATTTTTGGATCCCAGTAAACTTTTTTTTGAGTGTGGACTCAAATTATTGCCAAAATAATTGGAATCGTGCTTGCTTTATTTTTCAATATAAGAATATTGGGTACATTTTGATCATTATCTGACTACTTGCGTCTGTAATATTAAGGAGTCACTACCATATTCATCCAATGCACAACTCTTGGTTTTCGTCGCCACTTTTTTTGCTATTACCTTTTTTCGTATAAATACAAGCACCTTTGGCATGAGCCTAGCTTTCTGACCAGTACAATATTTTAACAGTCACCAGGGGGGATTTCAATGCCACATGGGGATGGGCACGGGTCGTCCTATTTTTGTTTATTTAAATGAGGTGATATTCAGTAAATTTAAATTTATTGCAAAATCGGTACAAATCTCAAAAGACCTTCCACACCATCAAAAACCAAATCTCCTCTGTAACATATACTCCCAAACATATTCAGCTTCAAGCAAATATATTTTGAGAATGTGTTCAAATATACAATTATTTGCCATGAGCAAACATATTATTTTTCATCCTAAGCATATATGGTTTTAAGGCCCCAAATAATTAATTGCAGTTTCTACTCGTTTGTTTGGTTGCAGCGAAATGTCTTGAATGTCGGAAGCAATCATCAACTTTTACTCAGCACCCTACACTTTAATTCGTTGTACTTAAACTTTTTTACATATCTTTAAAAGTCGTTTCGTTATCTATCTCCGACGCCGCGCAGTGGTTCCAAATCGCTTTTGGAAATAATTCTGCAACTTTTGAACGGATAAATATATCAACATAAATTCTTTCTGGGAAAGCTGAGGTATTTTCCTTTAAGTTTGTAAGTTTGTTGGTCCCTAGTGGGCCCACGAGCTGACCTGTAAGCATTGAAAGTTGGTACGAAATTTTGTTTTAGTTGTGAAATCCCCGGTCTGACACATTGATGGCGTCGCTAGTATTAAATGCATATTATTTTTATATATTATTGAAGGTTTCAAATGATTCGTGTCAATATTCGAAGTCTGTAAGTCAATTCATTTGTGAGATAGAGCGTTTGTTTTTTTGTGAAGCAACTTTTGTTATTGTGAAAAAAAAAGGAAAAAAAGGAATTTCGTGTTTTGATAAAATACTGTTTTCTGAAGGGAAAAAATACGGTGGAAGCAAAAACTTGGCTTGATAATGAGTTTCCGGACTCTGCCCCAGGGAAATCCACAATAATTGATTGGTATGCAAAACTCAAGCGTGGTGAAATGAGCACGGAGGACGGTGAACGCAGTGGACGCCCGAAAGAGGTGGTTACCGACGAAAACATCAAAAAAATCCACAAAATGATTTGGAATGACCATAAAATGAAGTTGATCGAGATAGCAGAGGCCTTAGAGATATCAACAATATTTGGATATGCGGAAGCTCTGTGCAAAATGGGTGCCGCGCGAGCTCACATTTGACCAAAAACAACAACGTGTTGATGATTCTGAGCGGTGTTTGCAGCTGTTAGCTCGTAATACACATTGAAACAAGGCTCCATCACTACACTCCTGAGTCCAATCGACAGTCGGCTGAGTGGACAGCGACCGGTGAACCGTCTCCGAAGCGTGGAAAGACTCAAAGTAATGGCCTCTGTTTTTTGGGATGTGCATGGAATAATTTTTATCGATTATCTTGAGAAGGGAAAAACCATCAACAATGACTATTAATGGTGTTATTGGAGCGTTTGAAGGTCGAAATCGCGGCAAAACGGCCCCATATGAAGAAGAAAAAAGTGTTGTTCTACCAAGACAACGCACCGTGCCACAAGTCATTGAGAACGATGGCAAAAATTCATGCATTGGGCTTCGAATTGATTCCCCACCCACCGTATTCTCCAAATCTGGCCCCCAGCGACTTTTTCTTGACCTCAAAAGGAAAAAATTTGACTGTAATGAAGAGGTGATCGCCGAAACGGAGACCTATTTGGAGGCAAAACCGAACGAGTACTACCAAAATGGTATCAAAAAATTGGAAGGTCGTTATAATCGTTGTATCGCTCTTGAAGGGAACTATGTTGAATAATAAAAACGAATTTTGAAAAACGAATTTTTCTTTGTTAGACCGGGGACTTATATTTTTACATTTTTTATATGTTATATATTTTTAATTTTTTGCAAAATATTCCTCTCCAATTAAGCGGTACTCAAATTTTCTATAGAAATAAAATTTGGACAAAAGTTTTCGATAAATATAAAATTAAGACAAATTTTTTTTATAGAAGTAAACTTTTGACAAAATTTTCTATAGAAATAAAATTTTGACATAATTTTCTATAGAAATAAAATTTTGACAAAATTTTCACTGTTTGTTAGATTGGTAGAATTCTTGGCGTTTTGTTACAGTTTGCATAATATTCCACTCCAATTAAGCGGTACTTACATTTTCTATAGAAATAAAATTTTGACAAAATTTTCTATAAAAAAAATTTAGACAAAATTTTTCATAGGAATAAAATTTTGACAAAATTTTCTATAAAAATAAAATTTTGACAAAATTTTCTACAAAAATAAAATTTTGACAAAATTTTCTATAGAAATAAAATTTTGACAAAATTTTCTATAAAAATAAAATGTTGACAAAATTTCTATAGAAATTTTGTATACACAAAAATTTTTTAAAGTCAAGAAAACTTACTCAAAACATAATTCCATGAACTTCAATCGAATTAAATTGGCTTTAGCGCCATATGAGTTTCAATTTTTCTTTTTGAGTGTATACTACGTCAAACTATGACGTTGCTTTATATGTGGGCATATATCATAAAATGAACAGATAAATGCCATAATGGAAGTTGACCTGGCATACGTAGCAACTTCTGTAAAAGTTTTTTCCAATATGGCCAGACTCCAAGAAATCATAATAAAAAATCCTAGAAAAATTAATTGCTTTTACTCACACTACATTCAAAGAGAATATGATTTAAAAATTGTGAACGACATCCAGTGGGATGCTTATATTTACTTGTAAAGGCACTCAATTCAAATATGCAAAAGATTGCAGCTCAACTTTATTAATTGCGTTCCGATTCATTTATTTTAAAGTTTTCCATTTTATTTTAAATTTGCCCCATCTTAAAGTGACATCATGTCAATTTACATCATTGGTCTGTTTCTTTATCTCTCAACAATGTGTTATGACATTCTGCAGACTGTAACCATTAATAGCAAATGGGCTCCATGAAAAGGCATGAAATATTGCGTAACTCCTGTGAAGAATTTCTATGTAGATAACGACAATGAAATAAAAATGTCTCTTCCTCACTTCATTTGACATATTCTATTGTCACACATTCCATTTCCAGATAAATAAATCTTAATTTAATTCCATAGGAATGTGGAAATATGCCAACAAGATAAGACAAGACAGGACACAAATGACACAAGAAACTAGGCCAACAATTAAGGATACAAATAGGATTCTATTTTCACACTGTAATTGAAAACAGATTGCAAATGCTCAAGTGTAGCTTGCCAAGGAGGACTCCAATGGTGTAGAGACCCCCTATGGTATCCACGTTTTCTGTGATAGCAAAAGAAATACGTCAATGGTTAATTTGGACCCTTCGGCCATGGAAGTGAGAGGCGAACAAATGAATTCACTAACACGTGATGATAGATTGCTGTATATTTGAATCTATTATGACCACTGCAGTCGAAAACTGTGAATGTGGTTACATTTTGCTAATACAGAGCCTATTTCAGATTTGTTTAGTTTAGTGGACCAATGGTTTGCTAAATGAAGAACAATGATAAAGGAAACCAGCAATTATTCTAATTGAGTCGTGGAGAAGATTAATGGTTAAGTTGAGATTTTGTTTTGCCAGAAAATTTAACTAATTCCGGAAGTTCCTTTAATTAACCATGATTTGGTGAGGAGTATGTCATAAGAGACACGTCTTTTAGGTATGAAGAGTTTTAGAGTTAATATATTCGACCTACAGTCCTTACACTGAAAAAAACGCTGGCCCTGTTTCAAAGGTTTTGTCTGTATACTAATGAGTTTGGTATTTATTTCTAAACAAAGAAATGGCCCATAGACACAATCTACTTTAAATTTTAGGTTTGGGAAGAAAATTTATTCGTTCTTTTTCATATTTTTCATGTCCATTTCGGAATACTTCGCAAGATGGACGCTTGTCCGTTTCGAAACCCGTATGGTCGCTTTTACATACCTTCATAAATGATGACAATATTCTTACTATAAAACAGTTTACTTTTTTTCTGTGTATAGGATGGGGGGTATGCTAATTTTGTCATTTCGTATGTAACACATCGAAATATTGGTCAAAGACCCCATAAAGTACATATATATTCTGGGCCGTGGTGAAATTCTAGCGGTGTCCGTCCGTCCGTCCGTCTGTCCTGATAGCTTATGCTGTAGTCATTATACTTTACGCCAATAGTGCAAACTCGCCTGTCAGCCAGCGACCCATTATAGCAGATATCAGGTGTGATATCTGACGTCTGTAAACCACTAAGATATTTAGTGTGAGGTTTCAGTTTAAATGAGGCCATATTAGCTAAGTGTCGTTACAATTCTTGCAATCACGGCATACCAACAGATTCTAGTTCCCCTGGAATGTGTAAGGTAGTTCCTAGCCTTGCTAACTTATCTGCTTCACTGTCCCCCGGTAAGTTGTCAAAATTGTATTTCTATAGAAAATGTTGTCAAACTTTTATATTTACAGAAAATTTTAATCCATAGAAAATTTTATTTCCGTAGAAAATTTTGTCAAAATTTTATTTCTATAGAAAAGTTTGTCAAAATGTTATTTCTATAGAAAATTTTGTCAAAATTTTATTTCCATAGAAAATTTTATCAGAATTTTATTTCTATAGAAAATTTTGTCAAAATTTCATTTCTATAGAAATTTAGTGAAAATTTTATTTCTATAGAAAATTTTGTCAGAATTATATTTCCATGGAAAATTTTGTCAGAATTTTATTTCTATAGAAAACTTTGGCAGAATTTTTTTTCTATAGAATATTTTGTCAAAATTTTATTTATGTAGAAAACTTTGTCAAAATCTTATTCCTGTAGTTGTTGTATAGTTGACCTGTTAGCATAACTATTCGTAGAGTATGTAAGGCTTGAGGTCGTGTTGAAAAAACAAAATAAAATATTATTTTTTATACTGTTTTATTTTTAATTCTTCGACCATCGTTGTCCGTTCTCATACTCAAAAAAAAGTTTATTTGGATCCAAAGATTTTGACCTTCCTTTAAGGATTTTGGTATTGATTCCGAGCCAAAAATGCGGGTTCTTTAAAATAAAGATTTTTTTTGCGACCTATCTGGCTTTAAATCTATAAAATTAAAATTAGGATACAGATCTCATTTTTGCCAAAATTTTATTTCTATAGAAAATTTTGTCAAAATTGTATCTCTGTAGAAAATTTAGTCAAAATTTTATTTTATAGAAAATTTTGTTAAAATTTTATTTGAATAGAAAATTTTATCAAAATTTTATTCCAATAGAAAATTTTGTCAAAATTTTATTTCTGTAGAAAATTTTGTGAAAATTTTATTTCTGTAGAAAATTTTGTCAAACTCTTATTTCTATAGAAAATTTTGTCAAAATTTTATTTCTATAGAAAATTTTGTCAAAATTTTATTTCTATAGAAAATTCTGTAAAAATTTTATTTCTATAGAAAATTCTGTAAAAATCCTATTTCTCTATACAATTCTGTCAAAATTTTATTTCTGTAGAAAATTTTGTCAAAATTATATTTCTATAGAAAATTTTGTCAAAATTTTATTTCTATAGGGAATTTTATCAAAATTTTTTTCTGTAGAAAATTTTGTTAAAATTTTATTTTTTTTAGAAAATTTTGTTATCAATTTTTTTCGTTATTGTTGTTTTTGATCTCAGCTTAAAGCCATGCATTGACTAAACTACAAGTGTAGGTTAACCAACAGAGGAAAAGTATGCTTGTCAAATTTATTTGGGCAAAGCCCTATAGACTGCAAGATGGTTGGATGTACAGCTGTTTCGGAGTGAATTACCCGAATTTATTCTGATAATTGGTTGATAGTTTTGCTGCAAGTAGAGGATGCTGATGAGGAATGTGGTAATTCCGAAACAGCTGTACATCCAACCATCTTGCAGTCTATAGGGCTTTGCCCAAATAAATTTGACAAGCATACTTTTCCTCTGTTGGTTAAGCTACACTTGTAGTTTAGTCAATGCATGGCTTTAAGCTGAGATCAAAAACAACAATAACGATTGAAGAGAAGCCAACAATAACAAACAAAACGAATCATTTTATTTATATAGAAAATTTTGTAAAATATTCCTTCTATATAGAAAGTTTTGGAAACATTTTATTTTTTTTATTTTTTTTTTTTTTTTTGATCTGATTTATTTATTTATTATTGTAAAACTAGTACAACAAGATTTGATATCTTATAAATTACAGTACTAGCTGGTATTTGGCAATACAAATGATTTGAAATTATTATTAAAATTAGACTTAGTATTAATATAAATTTTAATATAAATTTTAAGATTTTAAATAATTGAACATAACAATAAAAGGCGATGATCAACAGAACTATTGTAGGTGTTGGAATAGCTTCTTTTTAAATTGATTAGCATTACTTGAGCATTGTATGGTTCGAGGGAGGGAGTTCCAGAGACGCGTACTGAATATAAAGATTTGTTTCTGGGATGTTTGGCAGTTTATTCTAGGTTGAATAAGTATTCTTCCTCTATTTGACCTTGCAAATCTAATATATTCATATAGATACTGCGGCTCACGGGTGTATATGATTTTTTGAAGTTGTAGTAAATATTTTCGTTGTGTTGAAGATGAGAATCGAAAATTGCGAGATTCTGTCTCTGCGTTTTTTATTGTATACATAGCGTGCAATATTGTTGTATGCGACATTAAGTTTTGAAAGATCTGCAGAGGAACAATTTGCGTATATCTCACACCCATATAATAGTGTTGGAACCAAGTAGGTCTTGGCGAGTAGTAGGCGAATATTGCAAGGTGTTGACGTTTGTACTGCCCATAAATTTCTTAACATTCCATGTATTTTTCCAACAGCTGAATTTATGTGATTCGTCCAAATAAGTTTAGAGTTAAATACAAGTCCAAGATTCTTCGATGATTGAACACATTCAATTGGAGAACTGCATATTTTGAGACCATTTTGCATACTTTCGGTGAACTTTCCACTTTTTGTATTAATGACGCATTTAGTTTTTGTAGGATTCAACTGAAAAAAATATTTACGTGATATCAAAGATTACGCAACCTAAATTCTAGGATGCGAAATTTACAAAATGTCAAATAATGAAATTTTAATTAAAATAAAGTTTATAACCTTTGCTTCAAACTTTTTTCCATTAAATTTAGGACACAAATTTTGTAAATTTGCGTCTCTCCGCTAAAGTCGCATGTCTTTGAACTAAGGCTAATTTTCCTTAAAGTAAAGAAACACATTTTTGATTTAAAGAATTTGTCCTTAAATTAAATTGAAATATTGAAACTTTAGATTTAAGATAAAAACGCTTCAAATATAGGCTAAGACTTAGTTTGAGGATTTAGCGTCTTTGTTTTTTTTTTTTGGAATTAAGAAAACCTGTTTTACTTTGAAGTATCCGTTATATTTTGGATTTTAAACTGGCATTTGTTTGTACGTGAGTACCTTTATTAATAAACCGCGAAAAGAGAAAGAAAATTTGTCAAATGAGATCTGTATCATAATTTCAATTTTATTGGTGCTACATTTAAAGCCAGATAGGTCGCTAAAAATTTCTTTATTTTAAAGAAGCCGCATCTTTGGATCGGAATCAATACCAAAATCCTTAAGGGAAGGTCAAAATCTTTGGATCCAAGTAAACTTTTTTGAGTGTATAGAAAATTTTGTTAAAATTTTATTTCTAAAGAAACTTTTGTCAAAATCTTATTTCTATAGAACATTTGGTCAAAATTTTACTTCTATAGAAAATTTTGTCAACATTTTATTTCTATAGAAAATTTTGTCAAAATTTTATTTCTATAGAAAATTTTGTCAAAATTTTATTTCTATAGAAAAATTTGTCAACATTTTATTTCTATAGAACATTTGGTCAAGATTTTATTTCTATAGAAATTTTTGTCAAAATTTTATTTCTATAGAAAAATTTGTCAACATTTTATTTCTATAGAAAATTTTGTCAACATTTTATTTCTATAGAAAATTTATCAAAATTTTATTTCTATAGAAAATTCTGCCAAAATTTTATTTCTATAGAAATTTCTGTCAAAATTTTATTTCTATAGAAAATTTTGTCAACATTTTATTTCTAAGAAAATTTTATTTCTATAGAAAATTTTGTCAAAATTTTATTTCTAAGAAAATTTTGTAATTTTTTTTTTCTTTAGAAAATTTTGTCAAAATTTTATTTCTATATACAATTTTGTTAAAATTTTATTTCTTTAGAAAATTTTGTCAACATTTTATTTCTAAAGAAAATGTTGTCAAAATTTTATTTCTGTAGAAAATTTCATCAAAGTTACAGTAAGAAATCGACCATTATTGGTAGAATTCTACCAACTTTGTTAACCGTGTTCACAAAATGTAATTGCATACCTGATGAAGGATAAAATAATCACAAGGCAGTAATATGCCGAATTATTTGTCCGATTTTCCGAGGATTAAATGAAAGACGCCTGCCCCACTGAAACGGGAGTTGTGAGTCGGGAGGTGTGAGCTGGTATGTTATCATAGCAATGTAGGACCGTTTTATACATACCCCCATAGAATAGTAATGGTGGTAAGTTTGGCTTTTCGTTTCTAAACACATCGAAATATCGATGTCCAACTATTTATAGGCACGCATATTATGTGAATATTGTACTGGTCAGCCATCTCGTTTAGAGCGTTGCGGCAGTAAATGACCTTTTCGAGTTAAGGAACACAAAGTCCAAGGATTTTATTGCTGGGTGATTGTCTATGTACATATTTAAGTCAACGTTTGTTGGAAATTGCCACCTTTTTATACCCTCCACCATAGGATGGGGGTATATTAACTTTTTCATTCCGTTTGTAACACATCGAAATATTGCTCTAAGACCCCATAAAGTATATATATTCTGGATCGTGGTGAAATTCTGAGTCGATCTGAGCATGTCCGTCCGTCCGTCCGTCTGTTGAAATCACGCTAACTTCCGAACGAAACAAGCTATCGACTTGAAACTTGGAACAAGTAGTTGTTATTGATGTAGGTCGGATGGTATTGCAAAAGGGCCATATCGGTCCACTTTTACGTATAGCCCGCATATAAACGGACCCCCAAATTTGGCTTCTGATTGCTCTAAGAGAAGCAAATTTCATCCGATCCGGCTGAAATTTGGCACATGGTGTTAGTATATGGTCTCTAACAACCATGCAAAAATTGGTCCATATGGGTCCACTTTTACGTATAGCCCCCATATAAACGGACCCCCAAATTTGGCTTGCGATTGCTCTAAGAGAAGCAAATTTCATACGATCCGGCTGAAATTTGGTACATGGTGTTAGTATATGGTCTCTAACAACCACGCAAAAATTGGTCCATATCGGTCAACTTTTTCGTATAGCCCCCATATAAACGGAACCCCAAATTTGGCTTGCGATTGCTCAAAGAGAAGCAAATTTCATCCGATCCGGCTGAAATTTGGTACGTGATGTTAGTATATGGTCTCTAACAACCGTGCAAAAATTGGTCCATATCGGTCCACTTTTACGTATAGCCCCCATATAAACGGACCCCCAAATTTGGCTTGCGATTGCTCTAAGAGAAGCAAATTTCATACGATCCGGCTGAAATTTGGTACATGGTGTTAATATATGGTCTCTAACAACCATGCAAAAATTGGTCCATATCGGTCCACTTTTACGTATAGCCCCCATATAAACGGACCCCCAAATTTGGCTTGCGATTGCTCTAAAAGAAGCAAATTTCATCCGATCAGGCTGAAATTTGGTACATGGTGTTAGTATATGATCTCTAACAACCACGCAAAAATTGGTCCATATCGGTCAACTTTTACGTATAGCCCCCATATAAACGGACCCCCAAATTTGGCTTGCGATTGCTCTAAGAGAATCAAATTTCATCCGATCCGGCTGAAATTTGGTACATGGTGTTAGTATATGATCTCTAACAACCACGCAAAAATTGGTCCATATCGGTCCACTTTTACGTATAGCCCCCATATAAACGGACCCCCAAATTTGGCTTGCGATTGCTCTAAGAGAAGCAAATTTCATCCGATCCGCCTGAAATTTGGTACATGGTGTTAGTATATGGTCTCTAACAACCGTGCAAAAATTGGTCTATATCAGTCCACTTTTACGTATAGCCCCCATATAAACGGACCCCCAAATTTGGCTTGCGATTGCTCTAAGAGAAGGAAATTTCATCCGATCCGGCTGAAATTTGGTACATGGTGTTAGTATATGGTCTCTAACAACCATGCAAAAATTGGTCCATATCGGTCCACTTTTACGTATAGCCCCCATATAAACGGACCCCCAAATTTGGCTTGCGATTGCTCTAAGAGAAGCAAATTTCATCCGATCCGGCTGAAGTTTGGTACGTGGTGTTAATATATGGTCTCTAACAACCATGCAAAAATTGGTCTATATCGGTCCATAATTATATATAGGCCCCATATAAACCGATCCCCAGATTTGTCCATATCAGTCCATAATTATATATAGCCCCTATATAAACCGATCCCCAGATTTGAACTCCGGAGCCACTTGGAGGAGCAAAATTCATCCGATCCGGTTTAAATTTGCAACGTGGTGTTAATATATGGCCGCTAATAACCATGCCAAAATTGGTCCATATCGGTCTATAGTTATATATAGCCGATCCCCAATCACACAAAAATTGGTCCATATCGGTTCATAATCATGCTTGCCACTCGAGCAAAAATAATCTAGCAAAATTTGTCGAAATTGTATTTCTATAGAAAATTTTGTCCAATTTTATTTCTATAGAAAATTTTGGCAAAATTTTATTTCTGCAGAAAATGTTGTCAAAATTTTAATTCTATAGAGAATGTTGTCAAGATTTTAAATCGTTTGAAAATTTAGTAAAAATTTTATTTCTATAGAAAATTTTGTCAAAATGTAATGTCTATGGAAAATTTTGTTAAAATCGTATTTCTATAGAAAATTTTGTCCAAATTTTACTTCTATAGAAAATGTTGTCAAAATTTTACTTCTATAGAAAATGTTGTCAAAATTTTATTTTGTCAAAATTTTATTTCTATAGAAAATTTTGTCAAACTTAATTATATACGTATTTAATCGGCCATTTTAAGTTTAATATAAAACACGTATGGACTACGTGGTATATATTACGGTATTATGAAGTTTTAAGATCGGCAAAAGTTACCGCAACCCAAGTAAATCGATTGTGGATGACAGTCTTCAGTAGAAGTTTCTACGCAATCCATGGTGGAGGCTACATAAGCTTCGGCCTGGCCGAACTTACGGCCGTATATACTTGTTTATTGCTAATATTTCAACCTGAAAAACACTACAGTGCTTAGGTAACCTTTTCGCTATTTTAAATTGCAGACCTTTAGAATATACTCTGAAATCCACTTGTCCATCCAACTTGGAGCCATCGGTGTAAAAATCGCCAAAGTGTAATCCACTACGTTTGACACATCTACCATAATTTTGAGGACCAAACTATGACCGCTCCGTTTTTCCGACCGCAGCGATAGCTCACGCAACCGTAGAGCCGTTGTTGCTGCGGACTGTTTGGCCAATATGTCTAAGGGCAATACATGCAGCATGACATTAAGGGAATATGTTCCTGTCTTATTGAATGCGCCAGCGATGCACAATACCCTGTTTCTATATATCGATCGAAAACAAAATCGAAAGAAAAGCAGTCATCCGAATCAATTTGGGTTTCTGTATTTTTTTTTCGTTTGTATGAGAACGCATTGGTAACCAAAAATGAGAATTTTCATATTTTTGGCCTGAGAATTAATTCAGATTTTACAATGCTTTTACTTTTTCTTGACACCTATTGTATATGTTCGATTCTTACCCAATTTGCTTTTTGCCACACACTAACCCAAATCAATTTTCTTTTGTTTGAAATACGAAAGAACGATCTTGTTCGATAAAGAATAACAGGTCAATAATTTTCGTTATGTAACAACGCATTTTAGATATTTAGAAAAAGGAGTACAATTTACTTAAATTTTCGCAAGTAGTAAATGTTTCCTATTACCACCTTTTTTCCGTTAGTGCAGAGTGCTTTTTATGTTGTTCAATTATAGGTCAAATGATTGTAATCTATCCACCCTAATTAATATGAATTGCTGTAAATGAGATATGTGTTTCACTGTTACAATATTTTATATTGTCATTCTCTGCAAGTAGAGGATGTTGATGTGGCAGCTCCGAAACTAACGTCCATCTAAATGAACGTCGTGTTTTGCCATTATCAATTTGACAAACATCGTTTTAAACTGTAATCAGTAGAGAAATGAAAATTTTTAGAACTAAAAGCATGTGGGAATTCAGAGCACTCATCCAAGGCATTTCTATGACAAATAATTTTGAATGTGAAGTGTACTATTTCATACCAAAATTGCAACAAAGGACTTTAAATGGTTAAATTGGTTTGTTACTTTCTGAACCTGTAATCAACTGATAGCCGTAATTAATGATGCTCTTAATTAAAATGCAACCATCATTCTAAACGAATCGCTGTAACTGCCATTTTCATTTGTAGAACTATGGTGCGAATGAGTTACGTGAACATTTCCAGCGCATTACGTATTCGCCTATGGGGCCATTCACATTGATGTAAAATTATTGAGGTACAAACAAGTAAGTAAAGTCTAAAGCAAAGATAATAGAGAGAAGAAGATGGGAGATTGGCTGCTGAGAACATCAAACCATTTACGGTGGTAGGTCCATACTTTTCGTTTATCGAACCAAACGTGTATACGACAAGTATTGACATAGCATTAAAATGCAAATAAAAAGAAATTAAGTGCAGGAAATAAATTTCCATAAACGGGAAAATGTAATTTTTTTGTTGTTGCCTAAAATTTAAAATTGTTTCATTAAGAAAATTAAGTTTTTCGTAAAAAAAAAATAAAAATAAACAAGAAAGGAAAGTCTAAAGTCGGGCGGGGCCGACTATATTATACCCACCACCACTTTGTAGATCTAAATTGTCGATACCATATCACATCCGTCAAATGTGTTGGGGGCTATATATAAAGGTTTGTCCCAAATACATACATTTAAATATCACACGATCTGGACAGAATTTGATAGACTATAGACTCAAAATTTAAGTCGGCTAATACACTAGGGTTGAACACAATGTTAGTAAAAAACCAGTAAGGAAAGTCTAAAGTCGGGCGGGGCCGACTATATTATACCCTGCACCACTTTGTAGATCTAAATTTTCGATACCATATCACATCCGTCAAATGTGTTGGGGCTATATATAAAGGTTTGTCCCAAATACATACATTTAAATATCACTCGATCTGGACAGAATTTGATAGACTTCTACAAAATCTATAGACTCAAAATTTAAGTCGGCTAATGCACTAGGGTGGAACACAATGTTAGTAAAAAAATATGGGAAACGTTTAAATCTGAAGCAATTTTAAGGAAACTTCGAAAAAGTTTATTTATGATTTATCGCTCGATATATATGTATTAGAAGTCTAGGAAAATTAGAGTCATTTTTACAACTTTTCGACTAAGCAGTGGCGATTTTACAAGGAAAATGTTGGTATTTTGACCATTTTTGTCGAAATCAGAAAAACATATATATGGGAGCTATATCTAAATCTGAACCGATTTCAACCAAATTTGGCACACATAGCTACATTGCTAATTCTACTCCCTGTGCAAAATTTCAACTAAATCGGAGTTAAAAATTGGCCTCTGTGGTCATATGAGTGTAAATCGGGCGAAAGCTTTATATGAGAGATATATCCAAATCTGAACCGATTTCAAGCAAATTTGGCACGCATAGTTACAACGCTAATTCTACTCCCTATGCAAAATTTCAACTAAATCGGAGCAAAAAATTGGCCTCTGTGGGCAAATGAGTGTAAATCGGGCGAAAGCTATATATGGGAGCTATATCTAAATCTGAACCGATTTTGCTGATATTTTGCAAGTTTTTCGAGACTCATAAAATATTCGGATGTACGGAATTTGAGGAAGATCGGTTGATATACACGCCAATTATGACCAGATCGGTGAAAAATATATATGGCAGCTATATCTAAATCTGAACCGATTTTTTCCAAAATCAATAGGGATCGTCTTTGAGCCGAAACAGGACCCTATACCAAATTTTAGGACAATCGGACTAAAACTGCGAGCTGTACTTTGCACACAAAAATACATCAACAGACAGACAGACAGACGGACAGACAGACGGACAGACAGACGGGCAGACAGACAGACGGACATCGCTAAATCGATTCAGAATTTAATTCTAAGCCGATCCGTATACTAAAAGGTTGGTCTATGATTACTCCTTCTTGGCGTTACATACAAATGCACAAACTTATTATACCCTGTACCACAGTAGTGGTGAAGGGTATAAATATGGGAAACATTTAAATCTGAAGCCGTTTTAAGGAAACTTTGCAAAAGTTTATTTATGATTTATCACTCGATATATATGTATTAGAAGTTTTGGAAAATTAGAGTCATTTTTACAACTTTTCGACTAAGCAGTGGCAATTTTACAAGGAAATTGTTTGTATTTTGACCATTTTTGTCGAAATCAGAAAAACATATATATGGGAGCTATATCTAAATCTGAACCGATTTCAACCAAATTTGGCACGCATAGCAACAATGCTAATTCTACTCTCTATGCAAAATTTCAACTAAATCGGAGTTACAAATTGGCCTCTGTGGTCATATGAGTGTAAATCGGGCGAAAGCTATATATGGGAGATATATCTAAATCTGATCCGATTTCAACCAAATTTGGCACGCATAGCTACAATGCTAATTCTACTCCCTGTGCAAAATTTCAACTAAATCGGAGCAAAAAATTGGCCTCTGTGGTCATATGAGTGTAAATCGGGCGAAAGCTATATATGGGAGATATATCCAAATCTGAACCGATTTCACCCAAATTTGGCACGCGTAGTTATAATGCTAATTCTACTCCCTGTGCAAAATTTCAACTAAATCGGAGTTAAAGATTTGCCTCTGTGGTCATATGAGTGTAAATCGGGCGGAAGCTATATATGGGAGATATATCCAAATCTCAACCGATTTCAACCAAATTTGGCACGCATAGTAACAATGCTAATTCTACTGCCTGTGCAAAATGTCAACTAAATCGGAGTTAAAAATTGGCCTCTGTGGTCATATGAGTGTAAATCGGGCGAAAGCTATATATGGGAGATATATCTAAATCTGATCCGATTTCAACCAAATTTGGCACGCATTGTTACAATGCTAATTCTACTCCCTGTGCAAAATTTCAACTAAATCGGAGTTAAAAATTGGCCTCTGTGGGCAAATGAGTGTAAATCGGGCGAAAGCTATATATGGGAGCTATATCTAAATCTGAACCAATTTTGCTGATATTTTGCAAGTTTTTCGAGACTCATAAAATATTCGGATGTACGGAGTTTGAGGAAGATCGGTTGATATACACGCCAATTATGACCAGATCGGTGAAAAATATATATGGCAGCTATATCTAAATCTGAACCGATTTTTTCCAAAATCAATAGGGATCGTCTTTGAGCCGAAACAGGACCCTATACCAAATTTTAGGACAATCGGACTAAAACTGCGAGCTGTACTTTGCACACAAAAATACATCAACAGACAGACAGACAGACGGACAGACAGACGGACAGACAGACGGACAGACAGACAGACGGACATCGCTAAATCGATTCAGAATTTAATTCTAAGCCGATCCGTATACTAAAAGGTTGGTCTATGATTACTCCTTCTTGGCGTTACATACAAATGCACAAACTTATTATACCCTGTACCACAGTAGTGGTGAAGGGTATAAATATGGGAAACATTTAAATCTGAAGCAATTTTATGGAAACTTCGCAAAAGTTTATTTTTGATTTATCGCTCGATATATGTAACAGGTTGGCTGATAAGTCCCCGGTCTGACACATAGATGGCGTCGCTAGTATTAAATGCATATTATTATACCCTCCACCATAGGATGGGGGTATATTAACTTTGTCATTCCGTTTGTAACACATCGAAATATTTCTCTAAGACCCCATAAAGTATATATATTCTGGGTCGTGGTGAAATTCTGAGTCGATCTAAGCATGTCCGTCCGTCCGTCCGTCTGTCCGTCTGTCCGGCTGTCCGTCCGTCTGTGGAAATCACGCTAACTTCCGAACGAAACTAGCTATCGACTTGAAACTTGGCACAAGTAGTTGTTATTGATGTAGGTCGGATGGTATTGAAAATGGGCCATATCGGCCCACGTTTACGTATAGCCCCCATATAAACCGATCCCCAAATTTGGCTTGCGGAGCCTTCCGGAGCAGCAAAATTCATCCGATCCGGTTGAAATTTGGTACCTGATGTTAGTATACGGTCTCTAACAACCATGCAAAAATTGGTCCATATCGGTCCATAATTATATATAGCCCCCATATAAACCGATCCCCAGATTTGACCTCCGGAGCCTCTTGGAGGGGCAAAATTCATCCGATCCGGTTGAAATTTGGTACCTGATGTTAGTATACGGTCTATAACAACCATGCAAAAATTGGTCCATATCGGTCCATAAATATATATAGCTCCCATATAAACCGATCCCCAGATTTGACCTCCGGAGCCTCTTGGAGGAGCAAACTTCATCCTACCCGATTGAAATTTGGTACGTGGTGTTAGTATATGGTCTCTAACAACCATGCAAAACTGGTCCATATCGGTCCATAATTATATATAGCTCCCATATAAACCGATCCCCAGATTTGACCTCCGGGGCCTCTTGGAGGGGCAAACTTCATCCTACCCGATTGAAATTTGGTACGTGGTGTTAGTATATGGTCTCTAACAACCATGCAAAAACTGGTCCATATCGGTCCATAATTATATATAGCTCCCATATAAACCGATCCCCAGATTTGACCTCCGGGGCCTCTTGGAGGGGCAAAATTCATCCGATCCGTTTGAAATTGGGTACCTGATGTTAGTATACGGTCTCTAACAAGCATGCAAAAATTGGTCCATATCGGTCCATAATTATATATAGCTCCCATATAAACCGATCCCCAGATTTGAACTCTGGAGCCTCTTGGATGAGCAAAATTCATCCGATCCAATTGAAATTTAGTACGTGGTGTTAGTATATGGTCTCTAACAACCATGCAAAAATTGGTCCATATCGGTCCATAATTATATATAGCTCCCGTATAAACCGATCCCCAGATTTGACCTCCGGAGCCTCTTGGAGGAGCAAAAGTCATCCGATGCGGTTGAAATTTGGTACATTTCGTTAGTATATGGCCTCTAACAGCCATGTAAAAATTGTCTAATTTTATTACTATAGAAAGTTTTGTCAAAATTTCATTTCTATAGAAAGTTTTGTAAAAAGTTTATTTCTATAGCAATGTTTGTCAACATTTTATTTCCATAGAAAATTTTGTCAAAATTTTATTTCTATAGAAAATTTTGTAAAAAATTTATTTCTGTAGAAAATTTTGTCAACATTTTATTTCTATAGACAATTTTGTCAACATTTTATTTCTATAGAATATTTTGTCAACATTTTATTTCTATAGAAAATTTTGTCAAAATTTTATTGCTATAGAAAATTTTGTCAACATTTTACTTCCATAGAAAATTTTGTCAACATTTTATTTCTATAGAAAATTTTGTCAAGTTTTTATTTCTATA
This sequence comes from Haematobia irritans, assembly GCF_050003625.1. NCBI lineage: Eukaryota > Metazoa > Arthropoda > Insecta > Diptera > Muscidae > Haematobia > Haematobia irritans. The sequence goes on along the minus strand of NC_134401.1, from coordinate 48,688,593 downwards.
GAAAATTTTGTCAAAATTTTATTTCTATAGAAAATTTTGTCAAACTGAATTATATACGTATTTAATCGGCCTTTTTTTTTTTTGTTTAATATATACCCCTTATGGACTAACTTACAATTTAGCAGACAGTGTTAAAAAGTTTTACGATACCTTGCCATCGGCAAGTGTTATCGCAACCCAAGTAATTCGTTTGTGGATGACAGCCTTTAGTAGAAGTTCCTACGCAATCCATGGTGGAGGGTACATAAGATTCGGCCTGGCCGAACTTACGGCCGTATATACTTGTTTTTATATAATACCAACCTTCAAATGATTCGTGTCAAAATTTTATGTCTGTAAGTCAATTAGTTTGTGAGATGGAGCGTCTTTTATGAAGCAACTTTTGTTATTGTGAAAAAATTGTTATTGTAAAAAAATTTTTGATAAAGTACTATTTTTTGAAGGAAAAGAATACGGTGGAAGCAAAAAATTGGCTTGATAATGAGTTTCCGGACTCTGCCCCAGGGAAATCAACTATAACTGATTGGTATGCAAAATTCAAGCGTGGTGAAATGAGCACGGAGGACGGTGAACGCAGTGGACGCCCGAAAGAGGTGGTTACCGACGAAAACATCAAAAAAATCTACAAAATGATTTTGAATGACCGTAAAATGAAGTTCATCGAGATAGCAGAGGCCTTAAAGATATCAAAGGAACGTGTTGGTCATATCATTCGGCAATGTTTGGATATGCGGAAGCTCTGTGCAAATGGGTGCCAAAAACAACAACGTGTTGATGATTCTGAGCGGTGTTTGCAGCTGTTAACTCCTAATACACCCGAGTTTTTCCGTCGATATGCGACAATGGATGAAACATTGCCCCATCACTACACTCCTGAGTCCAATCGACTGTCGGCTGAGTGGACAGCGACCGGTGAACCGTCTCCGAAGCGTGGAAAGACTCAAAAGTCCGCTGGCAAAGTAATGGCCTCTGTTTTTTGGATGCGCATGGTATGATTTTTTATCGATTATCTTGAAAAGGGAAAAGCCATAAACAGTGACTATTATATGGCGTTATTGGAGCGTTTGATGGTCAAAATCGCGGCAAAATGGCCCTATATGAAGAAGAAACAAATATATACGGCCGTAAGTTCGGTCAGGCCGAAGCTTATGTACACTCCACCATAGATTGCGTAGAAACTTCTACTGAATACTGTCATCCACAATCGAATTACTTGGGTTGCGGTAACTCTTGCCGATGGCAAGGTATCTTAAAACTTCCTAACACCGTCTTCTAAATTGCAAGGTAGTTCATACGTGGTATATATTAAACTAAAAGAGGCTGATTAAGTACGTATATAATTAAGTTTAAAGTTTCTATAGCAATAAAATTTTGACAAAATAAAATTTTTACAACATTTTCTATAGAAATAAAATTTGGAAAAAGTTTTCTATAGAAATAAATTTTTGACAAAATTTTCTATAGAAATTAAATTTTAACAAAATTTTCTAAAGAAATAAAATTTTGACAAATTTTTCTATAGAAATAAAATTTTGACAAAATTTTCTATAGAAATAACATTTTGACAATGTATTCTATAAAAATAAAATGTTGGTTGATTATTTTTAGTTCGTGTGGCAACCATGATTATGAACCGATATGGACCAATTTTTGTGTGATTGGGGATCGGCTATATATAACTATAGACCGATATGGACCAATTTTGGCATGGTTATTAGCGGCCTTATACTAACACCACGTTGCAAATTTCAACCGGATTGGATGAATTGTGCTCCTCCAAGAGGCTCCGGAGATCAAATCTGGGGAACGGTTTATATGGGGGCTATATATAATTATGGACCGATATGGACCAATTCTTGCGTGCTTGTTAGAGACCACATTCTAACACCATGTTCCAATTTTCAATCGGATCGGATGAATTTTGCTCCTACAAGAGGCTCCGGAGGACAAATCTGGGGATCGATTTATATGGGGGCTATATATAATTATGGACCGATATGGACCAATTCCAGCATGGTTATTAGAGACCATATACTAACACCACGTACCAAATTCCAACCGGATCGGATGAATTTTGCTAATCTAAGAGGCTCCGGAGGTTAAATCTGGGGATCGGCTTATATGGGGCTATATATAATTAAGGACCGATATTAACCAATTTTGGCATGGTTATTAGAGACAATATACTTACACCATGCACCAAATTTCAATCTGATCGGATGACTTTTTCTCCTCTAAGAGACTCCGGAGGTCAAATCTGGTAATCGGTTTATATGGGAGCTATATATAATTATGGGCCGATATGGACCAACTTTTCCATGGTCATTAGAGAAGATATACCAACACTATGTACCAAATTTCAGCAGGATCGGATGAAATTTGCTTCTCTTAGAGGCTCCGCAAGCCAAATCGGGAGATCGGTTTATATGGGGGCTATATATAATTATGGACCGATGTGGACCAATTTTTGCATGGTTGTTAAAGACCATATACTAATACCATGTACCAAATTTCAGCCGGATCGGATGAAATTTGCTTCTCTTAGAGCAATCGCAAGCCAAATTTGGGGGTCCGTTTATATGGGGGCTATACGATATGAACCACTTTTTGCATGGTAGTTAAAGACCATATAATAACACCATGTACTAAATTTCAGCCGGATCGGATGAAATTTGCTTCTCTTAGAACAATCGCAAGCCAAATTTGGGGGTCCGTTTATATGGGGGCTATACGTAAAAGTGGACCGATATGGCCCATTTGCAATACCATCCAACCTACATCAATAACAACTACTTGTGCCAAGTTTCAAGTCGATAGTTTGTTCCGTTCGGAAGTTAGCGTGATTTCAACAGACGGACGGACATGCTCAGATCGACTCAGAATTTCACCACGACCCAGAGTATATATACTTTATGGGGTCTTAGAGCAATATTTCGATGTGTTACAAACGGAATGACAAAGTTAATATACCCCCATCCTATGGTGGAGGGTATAAAAAGTGTTGTTCCACCAAGACAACGCACCGTGCCACAAGTCATTGAGAACGATGGCAACAATTCATGAATTGGGCTTCGAATTGCTTCCCCACCCACCGTATTCTCCAGACCTGGCCCGCAGCGACTTTTTCTTGTTCTCAGACCTCAAAAGGATGCTCGCAGGGAAAAAATTTGGCTGCAATGAAGAGGTGATCGCTGAAACTGAGGCCTATTTTGAGGCAAAATCGAAGGAGTACTACCAAAATGGTATCAAAAAATTGGAAGGTCGTTATAATCGTTGTATCGCCCTTGAAGGGAACTATGTTGAATAGTAAAAAAGAATTTTGACAAAAAAATGTGTTTTTCTTTGTTAGACCGGGGACTTATCAGCCAACCTGTCATTCTTTTTTATTTAAAATCCTATTTAATAAATTATACCGACAAATACAGATAATATATTAAAACAGACAAATATATTAAAAACGAAACGGCAAAATTTTGCTTCCAATATCAGTAATTACAAATTAAAATAAATTAACTCCAATTTAAATTTGATTTAAAATAAATTGAATACGTAAATGTCAAATTAAAATTCAAACAACAATTCAAAAAAATCCGAAAATATCAAAACATCATTTCACACACCCAAAAATCCTTCAGTCTAAGTGTAATTAATTACCCTCATCAATAAGAAAAGGAAATCCCTTTTATCACTAGAGTCACGTATGAGTGAAGATTTTGGCTTTAAGGAAGCAGTTGGTGGGTTATTGTCTACCACATAGATCAACACACCCTCTACAATGTTAAATTGGACTCAAATGGGAAACGAATCGCCTTACAAGACACATGAATCATATCCAAAACACATTTATTTGGTATCACCATCATCATCATCTCCATGCTTCCAAAGCAAAAGTCATTTCCATCACCATAAAAACCGAATGGGATAATGGGTGTTTTACGCAACACAATATCCTCTGTCAAGCGTACAAAATTTTAAATTTATTTCTTTTTTGTTTTTGTTTGCATTGTATATCGTTGTCTGTTTTGTGTTGTATTTGAGCAAGGACAAGTTAAAAAGGAAATGTTCTTTTTCCCGTCTGTTGGCCCGATTAACGATGACTAAAACACTGTAAGATATAAAAATGTAATTTAAACGATTTCAGCTATTTCGTAGACAATTTAAAATTAAAAAAAAAAACACGAATTATTTAAATGGGAGTATGCAGTATACAATAGGCAACAAATTATAAAAGATTTATGCCCATATGTAAAAGAGTTTATTGACAGTTTATCGAAAAAAAAAAATAATAAATTGACAAAAATAGGATTAAAAGTTTTCTTTATTGTATATGGGGTTATGCTTTGAAAAATAACTTTTAGTGGTTCTTATAGAAATTATTTAAATGGAAAATAATTAACAAAAAATTATTTAAAAAATAATTCACAGATGCAAAGCATAGCTAATACGAAATTTTATCAAGCTCATATTATTAAAAAACAAGTATATAAAGTAGTAAGTTCGGCCGGGCCGAATCTTAAATACCCACCATCATGAATCAAATATAATAGTTTCCGTTGTAAATTTCAGGGGGGTTTGATGACAGATATTTTCCCAAGCAGATCAGTTCAACCAGTATGCTTCCCACAGATAAATGTAAAGATTTTACCTATGAAGGCTAGATCAGATTTTGAATTTATAAGAACCACTTTTTGTTTGAGTTTTAGAGAAATCATAAACATCTCTTGTAAGTGCAAAAAAATGATGAAATAACGCCTTGATTTGAAATCTAAAATCTGTGAATTTTCATCCCAATTATTTAAATGACTACGAGAAGTAAAATATGGAAATTTTGCATTCAGTTTCAGGCAATTTTCATGATCAGTGCGCCTTCTATTCCCTCAATAAGTGAAATCCGTCTATATGGAGGCCTTACCAAATGGACCGATAAAACTAAATCATATACACTTTTTTATGGGTCTAAAATGCCAGAATATTTTTAATTTGTGGCAAATCGGATAAAAACTACAATTTCTAGAAACCCTAGGAGTTAAATCGGGAGTTCGGTGTAATGGGGGCTATACCAAAACCTGGAAGGATACACATAGTATTCAGCACATTTAATTGTAGTTCTAGAATCTAGCCCCCAAATCGGAGGGCCTGTTTATAAGTTGTGCTATATCGAAAACTGTACCGATACTCAATATATTCGGCACACCCTTTTATGGTCCTAGAATACCTCTAGATTTTCAATTTCAGGCAAATTGGGTAAAAATTACGGATTCTAGAACACCAATAATTCAAATCGGGAGATCGGTCTATATGGTGGCTATATCAAAACATGGACCGGTACTCACCATTTTCCGTACATGTCTTTAGGGTCCTAGAGTACCTCTAGATTTCAAATTTCAGGTAAATTGAATTAATACTACGGATTATAGAAGCCCAAGAAGTAAAATCGGGAGATCGGTCTATATGGGGGCTATATCAAACCATGGTCCAATATACCCCATTTTCGGTACACCTCTTTAATGTCCTAGAATACCTCTAGATTTCCAATTTCAGGCAAATCGTATAAAAAATACACTTTCTAGACGCCCAAGAAGCAAAATCGGAAAATCGGTCCATATGGGCGCTATACCAAAATATGGACCGATAGGCACCATTTTTGGTACACTTTTTGATGGTTCCAAAATACCTCTAGATTTCCAATTTCAGCAAATTGGATAAAAACGACGGTTTTTATAAGCCCAAGATCCCAAATCGGGAGGTCGGTTTATATGGGGACTATATCAAAACTTGGACCGATATAGCCCATCTTCGAACTTGACCTGTCTGCAAACAAAAGACCAATCTGTGCCAAATTTCAGGACGATAGCCTTATTATTGAAGGCTGTAAGGTGATTACAACAGACGGACAGACGGACATGCTTATATCGTCTTAGAATTTCTCCCTCATCAAGAATATATATACTTTATATAGTCTGAAATCGATATTTCGATGAGTTACAAACGGAATGACAAACTTATTATACCCCCGTCACCATTCTATGGTGGTGGGTATAAAACACACGTAAAAAATATGTTGTTCAAAATTTTAGACATATGAAATAGTCTTTTTAATATTTATATTCTATGCAGCATTTTAATTATTTGTACCCATTAAATATAATTTTATTATTATTATTTTTTAAATTTTCCAATTTCGACTTTATAGCTGTTCAAGAGTTCGGACAGGCGGAATCTTAAATACCCTCCACCACGGTATGCGTACAAAGTTCTACCACAATTGGATATTACCACAACCCGTTGGTAAGGTATGGTTTTATTTTTAAAATTAAAAATCTATCTATATAGAAAATATTAAATTTAAAGCATGTTTGTTTGTTTGTTCCGTGTAAGCTCGGAAACCGATAACCCGATTTACTTTAAATTTTCGGAGAACATAGAGGGTTATCATATAGTGAAAATGGACTACTCATTTTTATACCCACCACCATAGAATGGTGATGGGGGTATAATAAGTTTGTCATTCCGTTTGTAACACATCGAAATATCGATTTCCGACTATATAAAGTATATATATTCTTGATCAGGGAGAAATTCTAAGACGATATAACGATGTCCGTCTGTCCGTCTGTCTGTCTGTCTGTCTGTCTGTCTGTTGTAATCACGCTACAGTCTTCAATAATGAAGCAATCGTGCTGAAATTTTGCACAAACTCGTCTTTTGTCTGCAGGCAGGTCAAGTTCGAAGATGGGCTACATCGGTCCAGGTTTTGATATAGTCCCCATATAAACCGACCTCCCGATTTGGGGTCTTGGGCTTATAGAAATCGTAGTTTTTATCCAATTTGCCTGAAATTTGAAATCTAGAGGTATTTTATGACCATAAAGAGGTGTGCCAAAAATGGTGAGTATCGGTCCATGTTTTGGTATAGCCCCCATATAGACCGATCTCCCGATTTTACTTCTTGGGCTTATAGAAACCGCAGTTTTTATTCAATTTACTTGAAATTGGAAATTTAGAGGTATTGTAGGACCACAAATACGTGTGCCAAAAATTGTGAGTATCGGCCTATGTTTTGGTATGGTCCCCATATAAAACGACCTCCCGATTTGGGGTCTTGGGCTTATAGAAATCGTAGTTTTTATCCAATTTGTCCAAAATTAGAAATCAAAAGGTATTTTAGGACCATAAAGAGGTGTGCCGAAAATGGTGAGTATCGGTCCACATTTTGGTATAGCCCCCATATAGACCGATTTCCCGATTTTACTTCTTGGGCTTATAGAAACCGCAGTTTTTATTCAATTTACCTGAAATTGGAAATCTGGAAGTATTGTAGGATCACAAATACGTGTGCCAAAAATTGTGAGTATCGGTCCATGTTTTGGTATGGTCCCCATATAAAACGACCTCCCGATTTGGGGTCTTGGGCTTATAGAAACCGTAGTTTTTATCCAATTTGTCTGAAATTGGAAATCTAGAGGCATTGTAGGACCACAAATATGTGTGCCAAAAATAGTGAGTAGCGGTCCATATTTTGGTATAGCCCCCATATAGACCGATCTCCCGATTTTACTTCTTGGGCTTATAGAAACCGCAGTTTTTATTCAATTTACCTGAAATTGGAAATCTAGAGGTATTGTAGGACCACAAATACGTGTGCCAAAAATTGTGAGTATCGGCCTATGTTTTGATATGGTCCCCATATAAAACGACCTCCCGATTTGGAGTCTTGGGCTTATAGAAATCGTAGTTTTTATCCAATTTGTCCAAAATTAGAAATCTAGAGGTATTTTAGGACCATAAAGATGTGTGCCGAAAATGGTGAGTATCGGTCCATATTTTGGTATAGCCCCCATATAGACCGATTTCCCGATTTTACTTCTTGGGCTTCTAGAATACGTAGTTTATATACAATTTGCCTGAAATTGGAAATTTATAGGTATTTTAGGACTATAAATAGGTGTGCCACAAATGGTGAGTATCGGTCCATGTTTTGGTATAACCCCCATATAGACCGATATCCCGATTTTACTTCTTGGGCTTCTAGAATCTGAAGTTTTTATCCAATTTGCCTGAAATAGGAAATCTAGAGGTATTTTCGGGCCATAAAGAAGTGTGCCGAAAACGGTGAGTATCGGTCCATATTTTAGTATAGCCCCCATAAGAAAGATCTCCCGATTAACTCCTTGGGTTTGTAGAAACCGTAGTTTTTATCCGATTTGCCTGAAATTGTAAATATTCTGGTATTTTAGACTCACAAAAACGTGTATCGGATTAAGTTTCTATCGGTCCATTTGGTAATGCCTCCATATAAACCGACTTCACTTCTTGAGGATGTAGAAGGCGCACTGATCATGAAAATTGCTTGAAACTCAATGTAAAATTTCCAGATTTTACTTCTAAAGATTTAAGATTTCAAATCAAGACGTTATTTTATAATTTTCTTGCACACTTATTTTCTTGTTAATGATTCCTCTAAAACTCAAGCAAAAATGGTTCTTATAAATCCAGAATCTGATATAGTCCTCATAAGTGAAATCTTTAAATTTATCTTCGGGAAGTATCCCCAAGTCCTCAAGCCCTCCTGAAATTTCAAAGGAAACCCTAATATTTGGTTCATGGTGGTGGGTATTTAAGGTTCGGCCCGGCCGAACTTACTGCTGTATATACTTGTTTGATATTTGATGGGGGCGGGCGATCTCCCATTTGTCCGAGTTTTTCAAAATTGGACCAAAGTTCTCCGATTTGGGTGAATTTTCCATTAAAGGTAAGGGGTGATGTCTAGACAAAAGATATTTGTTTGGTGAGGTGGGCCTCCCCTCTGTCCTAGTGAAAAAACTAAAATTCTCTCATTTATTTAAAATTTACAGAGAATATGGTGTGGTTATGAAATTAATATGAGGTAGCTAATTTGCTTGAACTTGTCAGGGAAGTTTGAATGGGGAATCTGAACAAAGAACGGTTACTTTTTCTCGATATAAGGTCGAAGAGAGTTGCCCAATTTTTTAAAAGTACAGCGAAAAAACTGAAATTCTCCAACTTACTGAAATTTTACAGAGAACCTGGAGGAGGTTATGAAATTTATATGAGGTAGCTGATTTTTTAATATTTACTCCATTCTCTTTAAGTAAATACAGTGAAACAATTAAACGTTTCCAATTTACTTGAAATTTACAAAGAACGTGGGGAGGTTGTGACATTAATATGGGATAACTGATTTTGTGAGAGGCCTCCCCTTAATCTGCTTTTTGAAAATTGGGCTTATAATTTGCTTCACAAATTGCCGGGACGTGTGCACAAGATACGCTACATCTGTTTTCGATATTTAGTCGGGAAGGGGAACCTCATCTAAACTAAAATTCTCAAGTTTACTTGAAATTTACAAAGGCAGTAGAGGAAGGTTATGAAATCAATATGGTGTACCCTGATTTTTGGGTATTTGCACGCGGAGGGAACCTTCTCCTTACCCCACACTTTGAAACTTGAAGGAAAGTTTTCAGATTTTCGCGGAATTTTGAGTGAAGTTCTGTATTTGCCGATATTTGATCGCGGAAACTAAGGTCCATTTTAAAAAAACATAGAGCAAAATCCAACCTTCTCCTATTTACTTGACAAACTACGCTTGAAATTCAGAGGAAATGTAGAAGATTATCCAATGATTTGAAAAATTAAAAAAAAAAAAACAAAAACAAGTATATAGGGCCGTAAGTTCGGCCAGGCCGAATCTTATGTACCCTCCACCATGGAGTGCGTAGAAACTTCTACAGTCATCCACAATCGAAGTACTTGCGTTGTGGTATCTTAAATCATTTTCTATATTGTGAGTTACTCCATACGTGGTATATATTAGACAAAAAAGGTATGTGTAGGTAAATCTACAAATAATTACGAATCGATATGGACTTTTGCACGGTACGTAGAGAGCCAGAATTGAAATATGGGGGCTATATACAATTATGAACTCGATATGGACCAATTTTTGTGTGATTGGGGATCGATTTATCTGAGGGCTACATATAACTATAGACCGATATGGACCTAGTTAGGCATGGTTGTTAACGGCCATATACTAGCAAAATGTACCAAATTTCAACTGACTCGGATGAAATTTTCTCCTCCAAGAGCGTCCAAAACCAAATCTCGGGATCGGTTTATATGGGGGCTATATATGATTATGGACTGATATTGACAACTTTTGGCATGGCTGTTAAATATCATATACTACCACCACGTACCAAATATCAACCAGATCGGATGAAGTTTGCTTCTCCAAAAGGCACCGGAGGTCAAATCTGGGGATCGGTTTATATGGGGGTTATATATAATTATGGACTGATATGAACCAATTGCTGCATGGTTGTTGGACACCATATACTAACATCACGTACCAATTTTCAACCGAATCGTATGAATCTTGCTCTTCCAAGGGACTCCGGAGGCAAATCTGGGGATCGGTTTATAAAAGGAGGGCTATATATAATTATGGACCGATTTCGACCACTTTTTGCATGGGTGTTTGAGGCCATATATTAACACTACGTACCAAATATCAACTGAATCAGATGAATTTTGGTCATCCAAGAGGCTCCGGAGGTCAAATCTGGTGATCGGTTTATATGGGGGCTATATATAAATATGGACCGATGTGGACCAATTTTTGCGTGGTCATTAAAGACCATATACTAACACCATGTACCAAATTTCAGCCGGATCGGATGAAATTTGCTTCTCTTAGAGGCTCCGCAAGCCAAATCGGGGGATCGGTTTATATGTGGGCTATATATAATTATGGACCGATATGGACCAATTTGTGCATGGTTGTTTAATACCATATACTAACATCATGTACCAAATTTCAGCCGGATCGGATGAAATTTGCTTCTCTTAGAGGCTCCGAAAACCAAATTGGGGATCGGTTTATATGGGGGCTATATATAATTATGGACCTATGTGGACCAATTTTTGCATGGTTGTTAGAGACCATATACTAACACCATGTACCAAATTTCAGCCCGATCGGATGAAATTTGCTTCCCTTAGAGGGTCTGCAAGCCAAATTTGGGGGTCCGTTTATATGGGGGCTATACGTAAAAGTGGACCGATATGGCCCATTTGCAATGCTATCTGACCTACATCAATAACAACTACTTGTGCCAAGTTTCAGGTCCATAGCTTGTTTCGTTCGGAAGTTAGCGTGATTTCAACAGACGGACGGACGGACATGCTCAGATCGACTCAGAATTTCACCACGACCCAGAATATATATACTTTAAGGGGTCTTAGAGCAATATTTCAATGTGTTACAAACGGTATGACAAAGTTAATATACCCCCCCTATGGTGGGGGTATAAAAATTGGTAGAACGGGAACACCTTCTACCCGACGTTTGCTAACCCTTATGTTATACTATGGTGGGGTCATTTGGTGACCCATGTCATTTTTATCATCATCGCATTTCTTACTGTTGGAAGAAATTCTTTCATTATTAAATATTGTTCATTCTCAAATTTTCTTTTTCGTTAAAACTTCTATTGAAGTGTATGTATAAAAGAATCAATTGTGTATTCCTAATTCCCACCAAGACCCCAACAGGACGTATTCTGCATAGGGAGAGAGGGCTATGTGTAGACGTGTAGGTGTAGACCTCTCCATGTGTTCTGGAAAACCGACAGACATGATACTTACATTATTCTAGATTCAGCTTACTACTTCTTACTAGAAAAGACCCTTATAGTTTTATTAATTTAACTTTTTGCTTTATCTTCCTAGAATACAGGAAGATGGTAAACAGACTAACCCCAGAGGCTACAACAGCATTAAGTGCTCCACATAAGGTGGAAGTTTTAGTTTAGTTAATTTCTAGGCTGTGTTTGAAACCGTAAAAACATCTTATTGAGATGTTCATATTCGTAGTAAAGCCTTACTGTCCATATAAACTCAAAATAATACTCAAAATATTTAATTAAATTTGCTTATAAAAAAAAAAATTAAAGTGGTCCTTGTTGAATTTAAATTCAAACTGCCAGGAAGTTTTAACGACATTGCTTTAGTTGAAACATAACTTAGCTGCAACCTACTTCATTTCAAATTTATTAAACTGTGGAGAAATGCTATGCTACCCCCCAAAACCACCATGGGAACCCTCACTCCATTGCAATATGGGAATTTTAGCTAAGAGCACTATAGTAAATCTCAAGCATGTTCAACATTACAACTAACAGAGATTTGAAATCGTATACGGGAAGTGCATTCACGTACGTACTTACACGTACTTATGAAGCAAACTGGCCTTTACAATTTGCAACAGTGAACAGTGAGTAATCCCATGTGGAATTTACTAGCGGAAATGCCTTATGAAGGTAAAACCAAATACTCTCAATGTTTACCACATTACCATTATGGTGGAATTTTTTGCATTTGCCTAAGCAATTTAAATTAAATTTAATTTTTTTTAATACTAGAGTGATTTTTTTGCATGCACAAAAGTTTAAACTTGAATTTAAAGATTTTTACCTTCCCTTCAGGATTTTGGTATTGTTAGAGTTAGAGATCTATCTACCCAGCAAAAAAAGCGTCGCCAAAAATATAATGAAAATGTTCTTTTTGGATCCAGAAGTGGTGCAAAATTGGCGTAGAAGCGATGAATTTAACATGGGCTTGTCATAGGACGGAAGTCCTCCATTGCAACAGCCGGTGCACTGAATTTGCATCACTTCTTTAGGTGGGTTCCGAATTCAATGTTTTGGATGTAAATGAAAAAATTCTGTGATATTTTGTAAAATAAATTATTTTTTTATACTTTTTTTATAATGTATTATAACGCTTGTCTGAAACGTTTGACCTCCAATATTTTCAAAAATGCACAATTTTTTCAGATTGGATTTAGCACTTTTTCAAAAAAATTTATATAATTTGTACCATTTCATGAATTCTTAAAATGTTTTTAACCACTTTGAAACAAAAAAGTTAAAATTTCTCATTAAAAAGTAAGTAAAGTAGAAAGTCGGGCGGGACCGACTATATCATACCCTAAACCACCATTACAGAATTAGGAATCATAAGCATTTGTGGGGTAACATATAGGTCTGGGAGATAAACCGCAGTTGCATATTTAAGAAATTTAAGGGGTACATGTCTATGGGTGCTTTGTGTCAATCTGACTATAGCTCATAGTCAATGTGGCCACGGACAAGGACAAAAAAAGTTCCCTACTTTCCCATACATTCACAAACAATTTTCCCTACTATATTTTTCGTTAAATTTAAAAAAAAAAATTACAAAACAAAAATGATTCTAAGTACTTTATTATCTTAAAACATGAATATGCAACGTATATAACTTAGAATATAAATTTGTATTACCGCCACGGTTGCCACAGTAGAATTGCACCCAAATTAGTAATCTCTTTTGTTAAATCTCTATAAAAATAAAATTTTGGAAAAAGTTTCTACAAACAAATTTTTATGAGAAATTTTTCTATAGAAATAAAATTTTGAGAAAAAATTCCACAGAAATAAAATTTTGAGAAAATTTTTTTATAGAAATAATATTTTGAAAAAAATTTCTATAGAAATACAATTTTGACAAAATGTTCTATAGAAATAAAATGTTGACAAAATTTTCTACAGGAATAAAGTTTACCACACATTGTTAAAGATCAATTCTTGCCAACTTCTAATTTCCTCCTCTAGAGCCACCAAAATGTAAAAATTATTACAAATTGTGTTGAGTGAAAATGTCCTACATTGTGGCCCTACGTCCCTACAAGACGCTAAATATTAGAAAAACCCTACATATAGGGAATTTCCCCTACTTCTAGCAACACTGGCTGTGTTGATATTGCAACTACGAGGTTAGTATGCCACTAATATTGAGCCCATTATTAAAAAAGAGAAAATCGCCCAATTAGTGTGGGTAATAAATACAAATTTGTAAAAATCGAGCAATATTCTTATGTAAGAGCTACAAGTACGTATAAGTACGATCGGCTAGTACATCAAAATTTGAAATTTGAGTACAATACAGAAATAAAATTTTGAGAAAATTTTTTTATAGAAATAATATTTTGAAAAAAATTTCTATAGAAATACAATTTTGACAAAATGTTCTATAGAAATAAAATGTTGACAAAATTTTCTACAGGAATAAAGTTTACCACACATTGTTAAAGATCAATTCTTGCCAACTTCTAATTTCCTCCTCTAGAGCCACCAAAATGTAAAAATTATTACAAATTGTGTTGAGTGAAAATGTCCTACATTGTGGCCCTACGTCCCTACAAGACGCTAAATATTAGAAAAACCCTACATATAGGGAATTTCCCCTACTTCTAGCAACACTGGCTGTGTTGATATTGCAACTACGAGGTTAGTATGCCACTAATATTGAGCCCATTATTAAAAAAGAGAAAATCGCCCAATTAGTGTGGGTAATAAATACAAATTTGTAAAAATCGAGCAATATTCTTATGTAAGAGCTACAAGTACGTATAAGTACGATCGGCTAGTACATCAAAATTTGAAATTTGAGTACAATTGGTTAATAAATAAGAGTACTATGGCCAAATTTGGGAAAATCGAGCGATACATATATATGGAAGCTATATCTAAATCTGAACCAATTTGCATAATATTTTGCGGGTTTGATTAATACCACAAAAGGTTATCTTGTGCAAGATTTGGGTAAGATCAGGCAAGAAATGAGGCCTGTATGGTCAAACATAACGTTATTAGGGGCGAATTTTTCAAAATCGGGTGATACATATATCCCTTTCCGACCGTGTACGCGCAATTGTGCGGGTAAGTTTAAGTCTCTATAATTTCTTTAATATATGACGTACTGCGATAAGAGCGGCAAAAAAATAATTGTGTATGCTCTCTCATTGTCTAAAAATGTGAAGAACCGTTATAAATTTTTGTTTTTCATATTAATTTTGTAGTTTCAGCAGTGTACTTTGCGCATTTGTAAAAATGAGTGGAAGAGGTAAGTTTGCAAATAAATTAAAATTATATAAATTGTGGAATATTTCATCAAACAAGTGTTTTCAATAAGAAAACATATTAAATATTGTATGCAAACAGTAACATCGTGACTATTTTGTGTTTTTTGATATTTTTACGTCCGGCCTTTTACCGGAATTTACCGGACTGCAACAATTGAGCGTATCCTGAAAAAACAGGATACAGGATCAAACTGAACAAACTTAATAATTTAAAATGTTCTATGTACACATAAATAACAGGATTCAAAAATTTAGGAAAATCCATCACGTGGATCGGCTATAGGTCGGAAAGGGATATGGGAGCTATATCTACATCTGAACCGATTTCGATGAAATTTTGCACATGTAGTTAGTACTATAGAGGACTGGATCTAGCCAACTTTTAGTAAGATCGGTTGATAAACAAGGGTTTTATGGCCAAATTTAGAAAAAATCGGGCGGTACATATATATGGCAGCTATAGCTAAATCTGAACCGATTTCGATGATTTTTTGCACATATAGTTAGTGCTATAGAAGATTATATTTAGCCAACTTTGAGTAAGATCGGTTGATAAATAAAGGTTTTGTGGCCAAATTTAGAAAAATCGGGCGGTACATATATATGGGAGCTATAGCTAAATCTGAACCGATTTCGATGATTTTTTGCAAATATAGTTAGTGCTATAGAAGATTATATTTAGCCAACTTTGAGTAAGATCGGTTGATAAATAAAGGTTTTGTGGCCACATTTGGGAAAATCGGGCGATACATATATATGAGAGCTATATCTAAATCTGAACCGATTAGGATGAAATTTTGCAGACTTGAAGGGCAATGGAAAAGGTTACCTTTTGCCAAATTTGGTGACGATCCGTTTGAAAAAAAGTGCAACGTGACCCCATTTGTCGAAGTCGGGCGATACATATATATGGGAGTTGTATCTAAATTTGATCCGATTTCTTCCAAATTCAATAGCGTTCGTCCTTATGCCCAAAAACCTCCCTGTACCAAATTTCATCAAAATCGGTTAAAAATTGCGAGCGGAATACTGTGAACAACAAATACATGGACAGACGGACGGACGGACACAAAGCGCTAGATCGACTCAGGAGATGATTCTGAGTCGATTGGTATATATTTTATGGGGTCTAAAATGAATATTTCTGGTAGGCACATTTTTTGGCCGATCAAACTTATTATACCCTGACCACTATGTGGTTTAGGGTATAAAAATATGAGAAAAGCATGCTATAAAAAATTTAACTAAAAGAACTTCCTGTGTAGTTAAAATAAAGATCATCTTTGGAGTACATCTTCTGGAATTGCTTTTAAAGTTGTGCCTTTGGAAGAACTTCCAAATTTTTTGCTGGGCACTTAAAGGGTGGTCAATTAGATTACTTTGCTGACAAATTACGCTGATCGGTTGGTAAATGAACGCAATCTGACCCCATTTATCGAAATCGGGCGATTTCGATAAAATGCTATATCTAAATTTGATCCGATTTTTTCAAAATTCAATAGCGTTCGTCCTTGTGCCAAAAAACCCCATATATCAAATTTCATCAAAATCGGTTAATAATTGCGACCGGAAGCCTGCGAACAACAAATACATGGACAGACGGATGGACACCTAGGGCGAGGTAATTCTGAGTCGATCGGTATATATTTTATGGGGTCTAAAGTTAATATTTCTGGTAGACACTTTTTTTGGCAGATCACAGTGGTGTAGATAGAGTATGTGGTTTAGAGTATAAATATTGTCGTGAGGCTAAAGATTTCATATCCATAAAATACGAATGCGTTTTTTTTTTTTGCTTAAGAAAGAAGATGAATTTCTCTGATATAACGTTTTTTTTTCTTGTCCAAAAGACGAAAAACTAAAAAGCCGTTTTGCCCTTATAATAAGGTGATTCGACTTAAAAATTGGTATCCTAAAATTAAAGAAAATTTTGTTTTACTAAGGTCACCTCGTCTTTAATAATTGTGAAAAATTCTTAGAAATTAAAGAAATTTTCTTTATATTTGTTGTCCGCTTGCGTCTCGACTACAAAGCAAAAAGCGTTTATGAATAGGATAGGTTTTACAACGCTTTATTTCAAAGACGATTTTTATTTGAAACATAGCGTAATTTCTACTTGAAGTCGAGTCTGAATTTGAAAATTTAAGTTGTTGTTAACATGTTTTTAAGGACTTTTATAGCACATGGAGACATTGATTTTTATACGAATAGTAGTAGACTGATTAAGAACGGTCGGTCAAAATTGGTGGACCTGTTTTTCGTTTTGCACCGATTGTCGGTTTTGTGTAAAATCCCATTTTCGGTAGACTGGGAGAACCGGTGTTTTAATATCGTAAAAACAGGTTTTCGGTTTTTTATTTTCAATGTAAAGTGAAATAAAACAAGTATATACGGCCGTAAGTTCGGCCAGGCCGAAGCTTATGTACCCTCCACAATGGATTGCGTAGAAACTTCTACTGAAGACTGTCATCCACAATCGAATAACATGGGTTGCGTTATCACTTGCCGATGGCAAGGTATCTTAAAACTTCCTAACACCGTCTTCTAAATTGCAAGGTAGTCCATATGTGGTATATATTAAACTGAAAAAATTCCGATTAAATACGTATATAATTAAGTTTGACAAAATTTTCTATAGAAATAAAATGTTTACAACATTTTCTACAGAAGTAAACATTGGAGAACATTTTCTATAGAAATAAAATTTTGACAAAATTTTCTACAGAAATAAAATTTTGAAAAAAAAAATCTATAGAAATAAAATTTTGACAAAATTTTCTATAGAAATAAAATTTTGATAAAATTTTCTATAGAAATAAAATTTTGACAAAATTTTCTATAGAAATAACATTTTGACAAAATTTTCTACAGAAATAAAATTTTGAGAAAATTTTCAATAGAATTAAAATTTTGACAAAGTTTTCTATAGTAATAAAATTTTGACAACATTTTATGTAGAAATAAAATTTTGCCAAAATTTTCTATAGAAATAAAATTTCGACAAAATTTGCCATAAAAATAAAATTTTGACAAAATTTTCTATAGAAATAAAATTTTGGTACATTATTTTTGGCTCGAGTGACAACCATGATTATGAACCAATATGGATCAATATTTGTGTGATTGGGTATCGGCTATATATAACTATAGAACTATATGGACTAATTTTGGCACGGTTATTAGCGGCCATATACTAACATCACGTTGCAAATTTCAACCGAATCGGATGAATTTTGCTTCTCCAAGAGGATCCGGAGATCAAATCTGGAGAACGGTTTATATGGGGGCTATATATAATTTTTGCATGGTTGTTAGAGACCATATACTAATACCACGTACCAAATTTCAACCGGATCAGATGAATTTTGCTACTCTAAAAGGTTCCGGAGATCAAATCTGGGGAACGGTTTATATGGGGGCTATATATAATTATGGACCGATATGGACCAATTTTTGGATGGTTGTAAGAGACCATATACTAATACCACGTACCAAATTTCAACCGGATCAGATGAATTTTGCTACTCTAAGAGGTTCCGGAGATCAAATCTGGGGATCGATTTAAAGGGTGATTTGTTAAGAGCTTGATAACTTTTTTTTAAAAAAAACGCATAAAATTTGCAAAATCTCATCGGTTCTTTATTTGAAACGTTAGATTGGTCCATGACATTTACTTTTTGAAGATAATTTCATTTAAATGTTGACCGCGGCTGCGTCTTAGGTGGTCCATTCGGAAAGTCCAATTTTGGGCAACTTTTTCGAGCATTTCGGCCGGAATAGCCCGAATTTCTTCGGAAATGTTGTCTTCCAAAGCTGGAATAGTTGCTGGCTTATTTCTGTAGACTTTAGACTTGACGTAGCCCCACAAAAAATAGTCTAAAGGCGTCAAATCGCATGATCTTGGTGGCCAACTTACCGGTCCATTTCTTGAGATGAATTGTTCTCCGAAGTTTTCCCTCAAAATGGCCATAGAATCGCGAGCTGTGTGGCATGTAGCGCCATCTTGTTGAAACCACATGTCAACCAAGTTCAGTTCTTCCATTTTTGGCAACAAAAAGTTTGTTAGCATCGAACGATAGCGATCGCCATTCACCGTAACGTTGCGTCCAACAGCATCTTTGAAAAAATACGGTCCAATGATTCCACCAGCGTACAAACCACACCAAACAGTGCATTTTTCGGGATACATGGGCAGTTCTTGAACGGCTTCTGGTTGCTCTTCACTCCAAATGCGGCAATTTTGCTTATTTACGTAGCCATTCAACCAGAAATGAGCCTCATCGCTGAACAAAATTTGTCGATAAAAAAGCGGATTTTCTGCCAACTTTTCTAGGGCCCATTCACTGAAAATTCGACGTTGTGGCAGATCGTAAGTCTATTCATGATGAAATGTCAAAGCATACTGAGCATCTTTCTCTTTGACACCATGTCTGAAATCCCACGTGATCTGTCAAATACTAATGCATGAAAATCCTAACCTCAAAAGAATCACCCTGTATATGGGGGTTATATATAATTATGGACCGATATGGACCAATTCTTGCATGGTTGTTAGATACCATATAACTAACACCGCGTACCCAATTTCAACCGGATCGGATGAATTTTGCTCCTCTAAGAGGCTCCGGAGGTCAAATCTGGGGATCGGTTTATATGGGGGCTATATATAATTATGAACCGATATGGACCAATTTTTGGATGGTTGTAAGAGACCATATACTAATACCACGTACCAAATTTCAACCGGATCAGATGAATTTTGCTGCTCTAAGAGGCTCCGGAGGTCATATCTGAGGATCGGTTAATATGGGGGCTATATATAATTATGAACCGATAATTTTTGCATGGTTGTTAAAGACCATATGTTTTAATACCACGTACCAAATTTCAACCGAATCGAATGAATTCTGCTCCTCCAAGAGGTTCCGGAGGTCAAATCTGGGGATTGATTTATATGGGGGCTATATATAATTATGGACCGATATGGACCACTGTTTGCATGGTTGTTAGAGACCATATAATACCACGTACCAAATTTCAACCGGATCAGATGAATTTTGCTCCTCTAAGAGGCTCCGGAGGTCAAATCTGGGGATCGGTTTATATGGGGGCTATATATGTTATAATTATCGACCGATATGGACTAGAGGTGTGCTCGTGACACGAAATTGTCGTGACTCACGAACATTTTCGTGATTCGTGCGTGAATCGTGAGTCACGCTCATGGCAACGGCGTGAGTGTGCGTGAGCCTGATTAATAAACCAAAATGTCGTGCGTGAGCGTGAGTCACGAAAATATTATCTTCGTGAGTGTGCTTGAACAAAGATTTACGCTCACGAAAATAATCCCGCTCACCAACATAAAAGGCTTAAGAGTTAAATTCATTTACAATTTTAGTGACACCTGGGATGTTAAGAGTGTAATACCGCTCTCGATTTTAATAATGCTCGTATTTTCAGACACGTCGCTAAGGTAAGTTACTCAAAAAATTGTTCGTGAGTCACGACATTTTTCGTGAGTCACGATATTTTTCGTGAGTCACGGTATTTTTCGTGAGTCACGACATTTTCGTGCGTGAGTGTGCGTGGGTACAAATTTTCTGTTCGTGAGTGTGCGTGAGCGTTGGTCCTACTAAACAATATCGTGCGTGAGTGTGCGTGAGCAAGATTTTTCCGTTGTGAGTGTGCGTTAGCGTCAGCAAAATATTACTCACGTGCACACCTCTAATATGGACCAATTTTTGCATGATTGTTAAAGACCATATACTTACACCATGTACCAAATTTCAGCCGGATCGGATGAAATTTGCTTCTCTTAGAGGGTCTGCAAGCCAAATTTGGGGATCCTTTTACGCTATACGTAAAAGTGCGCCGATATAGCCCATTTGCAATACCATCCGACCTACATCAATAACAACTACTTGTGCCAAGTTTCAAGTCGATAGCTGTTTCGTTTGGAAGTTAGCGAGATTTCAACAGACGGACGGACGGACGGACATACTTAGATCGACTCAGAATTTCACCACGACCCAGAATATATATACTTTATGGGGTCTTAAAGCAATATTTCGATATGTTACAAACGGAATGACAAAGTTAATATACCCCCCATCCTATGGTGGAGGGTATAAAAACTTGCCGAATTTGTTTTCTGCGCACTCTTTTCTGAACACTTCCAAAATAGTATTCGTCCAAGCTCTCAAATAAAATACGTTCGTTTTCTAAAGAAATTCCAGAGATATTTCAATGAAATATAAACCATTTGTGCTAGTTCAATCAGGAGCGTATATTTTGTCAACAATATCTATGATACGTTATCATTATTATACTAAATTTAGTGTACTTTTCTGTGGAAAATGAGTCTATTTGTGAATATTTTGAAAAACAACAAAATGTTTCTTCGAAAGCCACATGCAGTATAAATATACAAGAAAATGTTTAGTTGTCTACATCGTCATTAATATAACATTTAAGAAATATTCAGAAAAAAAACATATAAAATTAAAAAAAAAAATAAAAATCCCATATTTTAATGTTTATCTACGGTATTATTACCGCAACTACAGCGAAGGAATTTAATTTTTACATTAAAATATTGAAGTATTTTTTCCTTCATTTATATTAAATTAAGCGTTTTTGCTACTATTGGGAAAACCCGGTAGGACCGGTTATGGCGGTTATTTATTTTTTAAACCACCGCCCACCGGTTATAAGAAATGGTCCGGTTTTTAATATCCGAGAAAACCCGACTTTCAAAAAACCGGTTTTTTGATCACTCTAGTGAATAGCCTTGTTAATATATCACAAAAACATAATAAAAACAAGTAAGTAAAGTAGAAAGTCGGGCGGGGCCGACTATATCATACCCTAAACCACCCTTACTGAATTAGTAATCATAAACATTTGTGGGGTAACATTGATATAGGTCTGGGAAATAAACCGCAGTTCCATATTTAAGAAAATTAAGGGATACATGTTTATGGGTGCTTTGTCTCAATCTGACTATAGCTCATACTCAATGTTGCCAGGGAAAATGTTCGGTTTACCCTACAAGGACAAAAAAAGTTCCCTACTTTCCCTACAGATTTTGCAAAACAAAAATGGTTCTAAGTACTTTATTATCTTAAAACATGAAATTGCAACGTATATAAGCTAGAAAATAAATTTGTATTACCACCACGGTTGCCACAGTTGGTAGAATTCAACCAAAAATAGTAATCTTTTATGTAAAATCTCTATAAAAATAAAATTTTGACAATAAATTCTATAGAAATAAAATTTTGAGAAAAACTCCATAGAAATAAAATTTTGAGAAAAATTTTTATAGAAATAATATTTTGAAAAAAAATTCTATAGAAATACAATTTTGACAAAATTTTCTATAGAAATAAAATGTTGACAAAATTTTCTACAGGAATAAAGTTTTGACAAAAATTTCTATAGAAATAATTGTTTGGTAGATTTGTGGTAATCTTCAAATTAGCCACCAAAATGTAAAAATTATTACAAATTATGTTGAGTGAAAATGTCCCTACATTGTGGCCCTACGTTCCTACATATAGGGAATTTCCCCTACTTCTAGCAACACTGGCTGTGTTGATATTGCACCTACACACAAAAAAAAATTTTCTGATTCAATCACCAAATTAATTGATCCAATTAATTTTTTAATTGAAATGTCTTCAATCACGAAAATGATAGTATCAATCACAGTTTTAATTGGGCATAGATAAAATTCTTGATTAAAAAATAATTGATTTTTTAAGCAAATCTCAATTAATTTTTTAATTGATTCAATTAAAAATTTAATTGATGTTGATTGCAAAACTCAATTAATTTATTAATTAACAAGTATATACGGCCGTAAGTTCGGCCAGGCTGAAGCTTATGTACCCTCCATCATGGATTGCGTAGAAACTTCTTCTAAACACTGCCATCCACAATCGAATTACTTAAGTTGCGGTAACGCTTGCCGATGGCAAGGTATCTTAAAACCTCCTAACACCATCTTCTAAATTGTACGTAAGTCCATACGTGACAAAATTTTCTATAGAAAGAAAGTTTTGACAAAAATTTCTACAGAAATAAAATTTTAACAAAATTTTCTATAGAAATAAACTTTTGACAAAATTTTCTATAGAAATAAAATCTTGGTAGATTATTTTTGGCTCGAGTGGCAACCATGATTATGAACCGAATAAAATTTGAACAAAATTTTCTATAGAAATAAAATTTTGACAAAATTTTCTATAGAAATAAAATTTTGGTAGATTATTTTTGCCTCTAGTGGCAACTATTTTTTTTTTTATTATGGTTTTTATTACAACTGAGTTCAACTCATTAAGCAATTTTTCTATAATACATTTTGTTATATAAAGAATATACATAACATTAAGAATTTTGAGTAAGTAATTCAGTAATTACACTCTAATGATTCATCATTTAGATGGATTTAGTTGATTCAATTGGGCATTCTTCAGTAAGAATTTTGTGAGTAGTTGTTGTTAAATATGTCTTTTAGTTCAGCATTTGAATGGAGACGAAGCTTATTATAGTGCTTCCATGTTTGAATTCTTATTTCATCTGATACATAGTTCATCTTAAGGTCACGATGAAGGTCAGTGTTCCTTATATACCAGGGAGCTTGCACTATGCCGCGTAGTATTTTGTTTTGTAATTTTTGTATTTTATTAACCTCATTTAGGCTCGCCCAACCCCATAGTTGTATTCCATATAACCATATGGGTTTAATGATTTGATTATAGAGAAGCAATTTATTGCCAATTGAAATATTTGATTTTGTTGAGAATATCCAACTCATTTGTTGGTATTTGAGTTTTACTTCTTGAACCTTTTTTTGACGTGTTCTTTCCACCTGATTTTTGTATCCAGTGTCATTCCCAAATATTTTGAGGTATTTGCGTAAGATACTTGCATATTGTTTATATATATCGGGGAGTGATTAACAGTATTCCTATTAGTAAATATCATGTGAAGAGATTTGTTTTCATTGAGATACATTCTCCATTTTTTCATCCAGGTATCAATGTCATCAAGAGCCTTTTGCAAATAAAATGTTGCTTGCTGCTCGGTTTTCGCCGATGCTAATATAGACGTATCATCTGCAAATGTTGCTGTTATGGTATTTCTTGTAGTTGGCAAATCACATGTATACAAGAGATATAATAATGGGCCAAGTACACTGCCTTGAGGAACCCCAGCTTTGATTTTTCTCAGTGATGAGTATTCATCTTCTATTTTCACTCGAAAATATCGGTCGCTCAAGTATGATTTTAAAATTTCGTAAAACTCGTTTGGTAGATAATGATGAAGTTTATACAATAATCCTTCATGCGACACTCTATCAAATGCTTGACTAACGTCTAAGAAGATTGCCGAACACACCTCTTTTCTCTTAATAGCATTTTCTGCAATATTAACAATTCTATGTACTTGTTGGATAGTTGAATGGTTTTCCCTGAAACCGAATTGATGGGAAGGAATCAAATTTCTTCGATTCATTATACTTTTAACCCCCATTTTCATAAAGCTCCGTTAGTGTTCCGTTAACTAACCAACTTTTAAACCGTATTATGGACTAAGCTGTCATCTTGCCTTTATATTCCATAGGCCAGTTAGGAACTTACTTGACGAAAATTTTTCAGTTAAAGTTAACAGGAGAGAAGATATTTGCAATTTGCTTTCTGTTAACTGGCAGTTAAATCCTAACGGAGCTACATGAAAATGGCCGTAAGTCGTGTAACAAAAAGTTTCTCAAAAACTTTTGACAGTACTGGTAGTATCGATATGGGTCTATATGATGCAACATCATTTGGCGGCTTGCCAGGTTTTTCGACTACAATTACTTCTCCTACTTTCCACTGTAACGGAACGTATTTTAGTCTGAAACATGCATTTATTATGTACATCAATTTTCGCTGTGCTTTGTCGGTAAATGTCGCTTCATAATGGTCTGCAAATAGTTCAGTTTTTTCCTTTGTGTTCCTAACCCATGTATCAGATTTACTTTTAAGTGGTGGTAGCTGCGGTTTGTTTTGATTGAAGTTTTTAGTGGCTTTCCAGAGGCTATAGTTAGATTCTTTGCTGACTGAGAGACTATTAAGGTAGTTTTCCATATTTTTGTTTTCAATATTTTTTAATAACTGTTTAAGTTCGGTAGTTAGTTGGTTGAATATTGTTTTGTTTTCAGAAGTTCTGTTTCTTTGCCATGTTTTTCGAGCTCTTCGTTTTTTTAAGACAAGATCTCTGACGACTTTCGGATAATTATTGCAATTGTACTTGACCTCTGATGTGGCAACTATGATTATAAACCGATATGGACCAATTTTTGTGTGATTGGACCAATTTTGGTATGGTTGTTAGCGACAATATACTAACACCACGTTCCTAATTTGAACCGGATCGGATGAATTTTGCTCTTCCAAGAGGCTCCGGAGGTAATTCTGGATAACGTTTTATATGGGGGCTATATATAATTATGGACCGATATGGACCAATTCTGGCACGGTTGTTAAAGATCATATACTAACACCACGTTCCAAATTACAACCGGATTGGATGAAATTTGCTTCTCTTGGAGACTTCGCAAGCCAAATCTGGGGATCGGTTTATATGGGGGCTATATATAATTATGAACCGATGTGGACCAATTTTTGCATGGTTGTTAGAGACTATATACCAATATCAAGTACCAAATTTCAGGCGGATCGGCTGAAATTTGCTTCTCTTTGAGGCTCCGCAACCGAAATCTGAGGATCGGTTTATATGGGCCCAATATATAATTATGGGCCGATGTGGACCAATTTTTACACGGTTGTTAGAGACCATATACCAATACCATGTACCAAATTTCAGCCGGATCGGATGCAATTTGCTTCTCTTTGAGGCTTCGCAAGCCAAATCTGGAGATCGGTATATGTGGGGTCTATATATAACCATGGACCGATGTGGACCAATTTTTGCATGATTGTTAGAGGCCATATACCAACACCATGTGCCAAATTTCAGCCGGATCGGATGAAATTTGCATCTCTTAGAGGATCCGCAAGCCAAATCTGGGTATCGGTTTATATGGGGGCTATATATAATTATGGACCGATGTGGACCAATTTTTGCATGGTTGTTGGAGACCATATACCAACACCATGTGCCAAATTTCAGCCGGATCGGATAAAATTTGCATCTCTTAGAGGATCCGCAAGCCAAATCTGGGAATCGGTTTATATGGGAGCTATATATAATTATGGACCGATGTGGACCAATTTTTGCACGGTTGTTAGAGACCATATACCAACACCATATACCAAATTTCAGCCGGATCGGATGAAATTTGATTCTCTTAGAGCAATTTCAAGCGAAATCTGAGGGTCCCTTTATATGGGGGCTATACGTAAAAGTGGACCGATATGGCCCATTTTCAATAAAGTTAATTGTATCAATTAACTTATTAATTGAAAAAATTTTCAACTTCAATTAACTTTTTAATTGGAAATTTTTTGGTGATATTTTTTTCTGTGTACGCAGTTAGTATGCCACTAATATTGAGCCCATTATTAAAAAAGAGAAAATCGTTCAATTAGTGCGGGTAAATAAATCCAAATTTGTAAAAATCGAGCAATATTCTTATGTAAGAGCTACAAGTACGTATAAATAAGATCGGCTAGTACATCAAAATTTGAAATTTGGGTAACATTGGTTAATAAATAAGAGTACTATGGCCAAATTTGGGAAAATAGAGCGATGCATATATATGGAAGCTATATGGAAATCTGAACCAATTTGCATAATATTTTGCGGGTTTAATTAATACCAAAAAAGGGTACCTTGTCCAAAATTTGAGTAAGATCAGTTAAGAAATGAGGCCTCTATGTCAAAAATAAGGTTATTAGGGGCGAATTTTTCAAAATCTGGCGATACATATATGGGAGCTATATTTACATCTGAACCGATTTCAATGAAATTTTGCCAACTTTTAGTAAGATCGGTTAATAAATAAGGGTTCTATGGCCAAATTTGGGAAAATCGGGCTATACATATATATGGGAGCTATATCTAAATCTGAACCGATTTCGATGATTTTTTGCACATATAGTTAGTACTATAGGGACTGGATCTAGCCTACTTTGAGTAAGATCAGTTAATAAATAAGGGTTCTATGGGCAAATTTGGGAAAATCGGGCTATACATATATATTGGAGCTATATCTAAATCTAAACCGATTTCGATGATTTTTTGCACATATAGTTAGTGCTATAGAAGACTACATTTAGCCAAATTTGGGTAAGATCGGTTGATAAATAAGGGTTCTGTGGCCAATTTTAGAAAAATCGGGCGGTACATATATATGGGAGCTATAGCTAAATCTCAACCGATTTCGATGATTTTTTGCACATATAGTTAGTGCTATAGAAGATTACATTTAGCACACCTGGAGTAAGATCGGTTGATAAATAAGGGTTTTATGGCCAAATTTAGAAAAATCGGGCGATACATATATATGAGAGCTATATCTAAATCTGAACCGATTTGAATGAAATTTTGCAGACTTGAAGAGTGATGAAAAAGATTACCTTTTGCCAAATTTGGTGCCAATCCGTTCAACAAAAAAGCGCAACGTGACCCCATTTGTCGAAATCGGGCGATACATATATATGGGAGCTATATCTAAATTTGATCCGATTTCTTCCAAATTCAATAGCGTTCGTCCTTGTGCCCAAAAAACTCCCTGTACCAAATTTCATCAAAATCGGTTAAGAATTGCGACCGGAATCCTGTGAACAACAAATACATGGACAGACGGATGGACGGACACCAAGCGCTAGATCGACTCAGGAGGTGATTCTGAGTCGATCGGTATATATTTTATGGGGTCTAAAATCAATATTTCTGGTAGGCACATTTTTTGGCAGATCAAACTTATTATACCCTAACCACTATGTGGTTTAGGGTATAATTCGCTAAATGAAATGTGTATTCTTATTTTTGCAGAGAATAATTTGAAAGCTAGAAAATATCTTTACGTTAAAGAAGTCGCATCTTTGAATCGGAATCAATACCAAAATCCTTAAGGAAAAGTCAAAATCTTTGAATCCAAGTAAACATATTTTTGAATGTTGCGTGTGCAAGCTGAAATGTAGAGGAATTTTAAATCCGTTAGCAAATTTCTTTTATATCGACAGCAGCAATTTTCATTCGATTTACCAGCAGGTTGGAATCTACGCTCAAAACCAGAATCGACTAAAATGGCAAGAGCCAATTAAACTTTATTTTAGTACATGAAACTTATTTGATAAATATGTTAAATAAATAAGACATGATTGTTGTTAAATTTTCTCAATGTGGGACCATTTTCTTGGTTTTAATTATATGAACTTTTGTAACATATCTCTCCGTTAGTAACACCTATAGATGGGTCGTGGTAAAATTCTGAGTCGATCTAGCGATTTCGCGTACTTCCGTCTTTTGAAATCAAGCTAACTACCGAACGAAACAAACTATCGACTTGAAACTTGGTATAAGTAGTTGTTATTGATGTAGATCGGGTGGTATTGAACCACTTTTAGTTAAAGACCCCCCACCCCCCATATAAACCGATTCCCATATTCGTCGTGGGAGCCTCTTAATATTCCAATCCGATTGAAATTTGGTACATGATGTTAGAATATCCCTCTGCAAACCATGCAAAAAATGAGTCTATATCGGTCTTCAATTTGACAAAACAAAGGATTAATAACATAACTGGTATCATGTTACAAAAAGTAAAACATTTTAATTAAAAAAAAATTTTCTAATATAAACCAATATTTTCTTTTATGTTTGGTTCGCCGTTTTTTGTGGTTGCTAGTTAAATCGAATCCTATTCACATATCCAAACCTGTGGTAGCAAAACATCATAATTGTCGGCAATAAAAATTCCCATTAACCCAATAATGTTATCAGAATCTCTTTCCACTGATAATGAATATTTCTCTTCATATTGGAGCCTTTAAAAATAATATGAGGTTTAATGAAATTAGCTTTATAATTTTGGTCTACAGGTCATTTAAAAACATATTACTCGTACATACTTGTAGTTGTAGAAATATTTTTAAATATTTTAGCTAAACCATTGTTGAATATGGACAACTACACCAAATGCAATTAAAATTCAATATTAAAATATAATAAGCAAACAATTAACAATTTTCAATAAATTCATAAAAATAAAATTAGTTTTGCAATTAGAAAGTCTATCTAGAGAGGTTTGTTGTTTGAATAATCAAATAAGCACAATTAAAATTTATAAATAATGTTTTCATTGTATGACTAATAATGTGATTTTATTACTGGATAATAAAATGCCAAATTCGATTGTTTGTTATTTTTAAACAATGATATATGGCCGAAAATCGGCCAGGCCGAATCTTTTGTACTCTCCACCACACTGAAAATAATACTTACGTGATATTAAAGATTATACAACCTAAATTTTAGTATGCGAAAATTACAAAATATTAAGGACAAATTTCTTTAAAATAATGACATTTTAATTAAAATAAAGTTTATAATCTTTGCTTCAAAATTTTTTCATTAAATTTAGGACACAAATTTTGTAAATTTGCGTCCCTTCGTAAAAAGCCTCATGTCTTTGAACTAAGGCTAATTTTCCTTAAAGTAAAGAAACACATTTTTGATTTAAAGAAATTGTCCTTAAATTAACTGAAATATTGAAACTTTAGATTTAAGATAAAAACACTTCAAATATAGGCTAAGCCTTATTTTGAGGATTTAGCGTCTTTGGTTTAAAGTTTTTTTGGAATTAAGAAAATATTTTTATACTTTGAAGTATCCGTTATAATTTGTATTTTTAAACTGGCATTTGTTTGTACGTGAGTACCTTTATTAATAAACCGCGAAAAGAGAATGAAAATTTGATAATTTTAATTTTATTGGTCCTAGATTTAAAGCCAGATAAAGACGCCGCATCTTTGGCTCGGAATCAATACCAAAATTCTTAAGAGAAGGTCAAAATCTTTGGATCCAAGTAAACTTTTTTTGAGTGCCGGGATGCGGAGAGGGGAGAGCGAATCCTTTTTTGCGGAAAATTTTCCAAAAGAAAAACGGCTCCGCTCCACTCCAAAAAAATATTAGTTTTAATCAAAAATGTAACGCTTTGCCTACATTCCAAAAAAGTTTACTTAGATCCAAAGTTTTTGACATTCCCTTAAGGAAACTTCTTCTAAACACTGCCATCCACAATCGAATTACTTAAGTAGCGGTAACGCTTGCCGATGGCAAGGTATCTTAAAGCCTCCTAACACCGTCTTCTAAATTGTATGTAAGTCCATACGTGGTATATATATATTAAACCAAAAAAAAATCGATCAAATACCTATATAATTCAATTTGACAAAATTTTCTATAGACATAAAATTTTGACAAAATTTTCTATAGAAATAAAATTTTGACAAAATTTTCTGTAGAAATAAAATTTTCATAAAATTTTCCAAAAAAAAATCGATCAAATACCTATATAATTCAATTTGACAAAATTTTCTATAGACATAAAATTTTGACAAAATTTTCTATAGAAATAAAATTTTGACAAAATTTTCTGTAGAAATAAAATTTTCCAAAAATTTTTTATAGAAATAAAATGTTAACAAAATTTTCTATAGAAATAAAATTTTGACAAAATTTTCTATAGAAATAAAATTTTAACAAAATTTTCTATAGAAATAAAATTTTGACAAAATTTTCTATAGAAATAAAATTTTAACAAAAATTTTCTATAGAAATAAAATTTTAACAAAATTTTCTATAGAAATAAAATTTTGGTAGATTATTTTTGGCTCGAGTGGCAACCATAATTATGAACCGATATGGACCAATTTTTGTGTGATTGGAGATCGGCTATATATAACTATAGACCGATAAGGACCAATTTTGGTATGGTTGTTAGCGGTCATATACTAACACGACGTTCCAAATTTGAATCGGATTGGATGAATTTTGCTCTTCCAAGACGCTCCGGAGGTCAAATCTGGAGAACGGTTTATATGGGGGCTATATATAATTATGGACCAATGTGGACCAATTTTTGCATGGTTGTTAGAGATCATATAGCAACACCATGTACCAAATTTCAACAAGATCGGGTGAAATTTGCTTCTTTTTGAGGCTCCGCAACCCAAATCTGGAGATCGGTTTATATGGGGGCTATATATAATTATGGACCGATATGGACAAATTTTTGCATTGTTGTTAGAGACGATATACCAACACTATGTACCAAATTTCAGCCGGATCGGATGAAATTTGCTTCTCTTTGAGGCTCCGCAAGCCAAATCTGAGGATCGGTTTATATGGGGGCTCTATACAATTGTGGACCGATGTGGACCAATTTTTGCATGGGTGTTAGAGACCATATACCAACACGATGTACCAAATTTCAGCAAGATCCGATAACATTTGCTTCTCTTTGAGGCTCCGCAAGCCAAATCGGGGGATCGGTTTATATGGGGGCTATATATAATTATGGACCGATTTCGACCAATTTTTGCATGGGTGTTTCAGGCCATATACTAACACCACGTACCAACTTTCAACTGAATCAGATGAATTTTGGTCTTCCAAGAGGCTCCGGAGATCAAATCTGGTGATCGGTTTATATGGGGGCTATATATAATTATGGACCGATGTAGACCAATTTTGCATGGTTGTTAGATACCATATACTAACACCATGTACCAAATTTCAGCCGGATCGGATGAAATTTGCTTCTCTTACAGGCTCCACAAGCCAAATCGGGGGATCGGTTTATATGAATTTAACTGACGGGCGGACGGACGGACATGTTCAGATCGACTCAGAATTTCAACATGAAACAGAATATATATACTTTATGGGGTCGTAGAGCAATATTTCGATGTGTTACAAACGGAATGACAAAGTTAATATACCCCCATCCGATGGTGGAGGGTACAAAAATTTGTCCTTAATATTTTGTAAATTGTACGTCCTAAAATAAAGGTTGTGTAATCTTTAATACCACGTAATTTTTTGTTTTCAGTGTGGGGAGTATTTTGAAAAACAATAAAGCGATTTTCGGTTATTATTATTTGTTTACGTTCTCTAATCCCGAAATATAAAAGACAACCCTCGTAATATATTTAATATGTCTGTTTAGTTAATGTGGTATCACAATAGACTGAGTAAGGGAGCCTGAAAGCGGGCTACCACTCAAACTTAACCTTCACTGAAAAAAATATTGTCGTGAGGTCAAAGATTTCATGTCTTTAAAATACGAATACAAATTTTGCTTAGCATAGAAGACGCATTTCTCTAAAATGAAGTTATTTTCCTTGTCCAAAAGTCGATAAACTTTTCAATGAAGTCGTATTGTCCTTTTAATTAAGTAATTCGACATGAAAGAAAAAATTTATAGGCTAAGGTCAACTTGACTTTAATAATTCAGAAAAATTCTTTAAATTTAATGAAATTGTCTTTAAATTTGTTTCTTTTTGCATCTTGACTACAAAGCAGAAAATCGTTCAAATATAGGACATGTTTTTAAAAACTTTATTTTAAAGAAGTTTTTTACTTCAAGCATAGCATAATTTCTACTGGAAGTCGAGTCCTAATTTGGAAAATAAAGTCGCCGTTAACTCGTTTTTAAAGGACTTTGATAGCATATGAAGAAAAAAATCTGAGAAAGCGAAAAATTAAAATTTGCTTCCTAGAAGCAAGTGCACAAAACCCGATTTTAAAAGAGAATTGTGTCTTAAAAGTATCCTTACTTGTATTCTCCGCTTCTTTGGCTCGGAATCAATACCAAATTTTTTAAAGTAAAGACAAAATCTTTGGAACCGAGTATGTTTTTTTCAGTGTTGTATATAGCATCTGTATTGTCTAAAAATGTATATCCTGAACTACGCCATCTGTTGTCAATCCCGTATTACTAATTTGCACTCCCAAAAAGATCCAGTATCTAATGAAGCCACCATAATTTAATGTGGCCACTATAGAATTAAATTCTGGACCAGTAGCTTTTGTATCGATCTACTTTATAGATTTTCATAACATCCATTCGAAATGCTTGATATTAAATTACTTTGCAACCTTTTGTATCTATAACTGAGATGGATATATGTAGATATGCATAATTTATGATATAACATAACCCACATTTTCGTTTTACATTACTAGCAAATAACGTCTTATGAGTCCAGATGTTACATGTCCATGGGTAGTATTTGAAATTCGGCCCTGTCAAACTTTCAACTGCACATGTTTGTTTTTATCTCGTGCTTATTGCATGTCCTTTTAAAGTTCAATGCATTTTTTTTAAGTTTTCTTTTTTAGATACAAAACAAGTAAGTAAAGTAGAAAGTCGGGCGGGGCCGACTATATCATACCCTAAACCACCATTACAGAATTAGTAATCATAAGCATTTGTGGGGTAACATATAGGTCTGGGACATAAACCGCAGTTGCATATTTAAGAAAATTAAGGGGTACATGTCTATGGGTGCTTTGTGTCAATCTGACTATAGCTCATAGTCAATGTTGCCAGGGAAAATGTTCGGTTTACCCTACAAGGATGAAAAAAGTTCCCTACTTTCCCATACATTCCCAAACAATTTTCCCTATTATATTTTTCTTAAAATAAAAAAAATTTACAAAACAAAAATGGTTCTAAGTACTTTATTATCTTAACCAGGGCTGTGGAGTCGAGCCAATTTTGCTCGACTCCGACTCCAGCATTTTTCATCAGCTCGACTCCGACTCCGGGGTCGACTCCGGGTAATATAACTAAATCTCATTTTAATACCATTAATTTGTAGTTCTATTGTGGGGGTACCGTAAGTGGATCGATATAAAGTATCATATTTATTTATGTGTGCAAAAAAAAAAAGGTCTTAATTTCACATTAGGTGCCAATTGAACTCTATATTTCAAATTTAGGGCAATGTTTAATAAATAAAATAATGATATAAATACCCACCATAATATGAGAAGATACCAACAGTATATGTATTTGTGGACCAAAATTATTGATACTATCTCAAATCCTTTAAATTTGTTGCGAGCTATATAAAGGTTTATATTTCCATATGCATGAATTTGAATCTGAATCGATTTAGACAAAATTGTATATACTTCTACAAAATCTATGTACTTAAAATTTAAATCTAACGTTATGAGACGTAACATAATTTTAACAAAAAATAAAAATGCAAGGAAAGTCTAAAATCCGGCGGGCCGATTATAATATACTCTGCACAACTTTGTATTTAGATCTACATTTTGATAAAATTTCAAATCAGACTTCTACAAAACTCGGGCAATATTTGGGAAATATTTATAATTGTTTAGACAATTTCGCAAAAATGCAATTAAGATTCATTTCTACAAGTTTTCGACTTAGCAGCAATTTTTCCAAAATTGTATGCTCACTGAATACAATTTTGGAAAAATGTTTGTCTAGTAAATAAAATTTTGCAAAAATTTATATAGAAATAAAATTTTGCAAAAATTTATATAGAAATAAAATTTTGCAAAATTTCCTACAGAAACAAAATTTTGGCAATTTTTTATAGAAATCAAATTTTGACCAAATATATAGAAATAAAATTTTGAATAAAATTTTTATAGAAATAAAACTTGGCAAAATTTTTTATAGAAATGAAAGTTTAAAAAAATTATCAATAGAAATACAATTTAAAAAAATTGTGTAGCAAACAAAATTTTGCAAAATTTTCTATAGAAATAAAATTTTGCAAAATATTGTATAGAAACAAAGTTTTGACTAAATTTTATATAGAAAAAAATATTTCTATAGTAATAAAATTTTGAATACATTTTTTATAGCAGTGAGTATCAGTGAGCATCAGTAAGAAAAAAATTTGGGAAAATTTGTTATAGAAATAAAATTTGAAAATTTTTCTTATAGAAATAAAATTTTGAAAAAATTATCAATAAAAATACAATTTTAGAATAATTTTTGTGTAGTAAATAAAATTCTGCAAAATATTTTACAGAAACAAAATTTTGACTAAATTTTCTATAGAAAAAAAATGTTGACCAAATTTTCTTATAAAAAAATCTATTACTATAAAATTTTGGCAAAATTTTCTCTAGAAATAAAATTTTGACCAAATTTTCTAATAAAAAAATCTATTTCTATAAAATTTTGGCAAAATTTTCTATAGAAATAAAATGTTGATTTAAATTTTTATAGAAATAAAATTATCAATAGAAATAAAATTTTGAAAAAAATTTATGTAACAAACAAAATTTTGCAAAATTTTCTATAGAAATAAAATTTTGACTAAATTTACTATAGAAAAAATATTTCTATAGTAATAAAATTTTGACAAAATTTGCTATAAAAATAAAATTTTGACAAAACTTTTTATAGAAATAACATTTTGACAAAATTTTCTATAAAAAACAACTTTGAAAAAATTTTCTGTGAATATTCCACATATGTATATGGCCGTAAAATAAAATTAAAATAAAAATAATATCAATTGTTCGAAATATTTCAAATAAATTGATATGGGCATTAAAATGGATCGATCCAGCCCATCTGCTAGTCTAACATTCTAGGAAACATAAAAAGATAGTAGTAATTGGAAGTTGATTTTCATTTACAATCATGCTGTACATTGATCGAATGAACAACGCAATGGAAACTAATTTGCGTAAAAACTTGCTTAGTTACAAAAATGTGAAGTGTTTTAAAAAATTTGGTTTAGCCGGAGTCGTAGTCGAGCAAAATTTTTACGACTCCGACTCCAGCAAAATCTTCAGACTCCGACTCCAAGACTCCGACTCCGACTCCGGCTCCACAGCCCTGATCTTAACACATGAATATGCAACGTATATAACTTAGAATATGAATTTGTATTACCGCCACGGTTGCCACAGTTGGTAGAATTCTAACCAAATTAGTAATCTTTTTTGTTAAATCTCTATAAAAATAAAATTTTGGAAAAAGTTTCTATAAACAAATTTTTGTGAGAAATTTTTCTATAGAAATAAAATTTTAACAATAAATTCTATAGAAATAAAATTTTGAGAAAAAATTCCACAGAAATAAAATTTTGAGAAAATTTTTTATAGAAATAATATTTTGAAAAAAATTTCTATAGAAATACAATTTCCATTTGTTTTGTTTTGTTATTGTTGGTTTTGTTCTTTAAGCATTGTTGTTGTTTTTTTATTTCAGCTTAAAACCATACATTGACTAAACTACAAGAGTAGCTTAACCAACAGAGGAAAAGAATGTTTGTCAAATTTATTTGGGCAAAGCCCTATAGACTGCAAGATGGTTGGATGGACGCACGTTTCGGAATTACCACATTCCTCATCAGCATCCTCTACTTGCAGCAAAACTATCAACCAATTATCAGAATAAATTCAGGCAGTTTATTAAACCCAACAAAAACCACACTTGAACCCTCCGAAAAAAGGTTTTACATTGATAGCCGGCTTATGCCGAAATAAATTCGAAACAAACATATCTCTTTTCCTATGCCACTGTCAAATCATCGATTTGAATTCACATGGCTGGGTTTATTTTGAGCGTGCCTCCTCTTCTTTTTCCATTTGTTTTGTTTTGTTATTGTTGGTTTTGTTCTTTAAGCATTGTTGTTGTTTTTTTTATTTCAGCTTAAAACCATACATTGACTAAACTACAAGAGTAGCTTAACCAACAGAGGAAAAGAATGTTTGTCAAATTTATTTGGGCAAAGCCCTATAGACTGCAAGATGGTTGGATGGACGCACGTTTCGGAATTACCACATTCCTCATCAGCATCCTCTACTTGCAGCAAAACTATCAAACAATTATCAGAATAAATTCAGGCAGTTTATTAAACCCAACAAAAACCACACTTGAACCCTCCGAAAAAAGGTTTTACATTGATAGCCGGCTTATGCCGAAATAAAAAAATGGAAAAAGAAGAGGAGGCACGCTCAAAATAAACCCAGCCATGTGAATTCAAATCGATGATTTGACAGTGGCATAGGAAAAGAGATATGTTTGTTTCGAATTTATTTCGGCATAAGCCGGCTATCAATGTAAAACCTTTTTTCGGAGGGTTCAAGTGTGGTTTTTGTTGGGTTTAATAAACTGCCTGAATTTATTCTGATAATTGGTTGATAGTTTTGCTGCAAGTAGAGGATGCTGATGAGGAATGTGGTAATTCCGAAACGTGCGTCCATCCAACCATCTTGCAGTCTATAGGGCTTTGCCCAAATAAATTTGACAAACATTCTTTTCCTCTGTTGGTTAAGCTACTCTTGTAGTTTAGTCAATGTATGGTTTTAAGCTGAAATAAAAAAACAACAGAAATACAATTTTGACAAAATGTTGTGTAGAAATAAAATGTTGACAAAATTTTCCACAGGAATAAAGTTTACCACACATTGTTAAAGATCAAGCCTTGCCGGCTTCTAATTTCCTCCTCTAGAGCCACCAAAATGTAAAAATTATTACAAATTGTGTTGAGTGAAAATGTCCTACATTGTGGCCCTACGTCCCTACAAGACGCTTAATAGTAGAAAAATAATAGTAATAAATACAAATTTGTAAAAATCGAGCAATATTCTTATGTAAGAGCTACAAGTACGGATAAGTACGATCGGCTAGTACATCAAAATTTGAAATTTGAACCAATTTGCATAATATTTTGCGGGTTTGATTAATACCAAAAAAAGTTACCTTAGATTTGAGTAAGATCAGTTAAGAAATGAAGGCTGTATAGTCAAACATAAGGTTATTAGGGGCGAATTTTTCAAAATCATGCGATACATATATGGGAGCTATATCTACATCTGAACCGATTTCGATGAAATTTTGCACATATAGTTAGTACTATAGAGGACTGGATCTAGCCAACTTTTATTAAGATCGGTTAATAAATAAGGGTTCTATGGCCAAATTTGGGAAAATCGCGCTATACATATATATGGGAGCTATATCTAAATCTGAACCGATTTCGATGATTTTTTGCACATATAGTTAGTGCTATAGAAGACTGCAATTAGCCAAATTTGAGTAAGATCGGTTGATAAATAAGGGTTTTATGGCCAAATTTAGAAAAATCGGATGGAAGATATATATGGGAGCTATAGCAAAATCTGAACTGATTGCGATGATTTTTTGCACATATAGTTAGTGCTGTGGAAGATTATATTTAGCCAAATTTGAGTAAGATCGGTTGATAAATAAAGGTTTTGTGGCCAAATTTGGGAAAATCGGGCGATACATATATATGAGAGCTATATCTAAATCTGAACCGATTTGGATGAAATTTTGCAGACTTGAAGGGCGATGGAAAAGATTACCTTTTGCCAAATTTGGTGACGATCCGTTTGAAAAAAAGCGCAACGTGACCCCATTTGTCGAAATCGGGCGATACATATATATGGGAGCTATATCTAAATTTGATCCGATTTCTTCCAAATTCAATAGTGTTCGTCCTTGTGCCCAAAAAACTCCCTGTACCAAATTTCATCAAAATCGAATAATAATTGCGAATGGAATCCTGTGAACAACAAATACATGGACAGACGGACGGACGGACACCAAGCGCTAGATCGACTCAGGAGGTGATTCTGAGTCGATCGGTATATATTTTATGGGCTCTAAAATCAATATTTCTGGTAGGCACATTTTTTCGCCGATCAAACTTATTATACCCTGACCACTATGTGGTTTAGGGTATAAAAAAAATTATTGGTTTCCTTTGTTTGGCTTCAGAATAACGTTAAGTTCTATTATTTACTATTTTTAGTCATGCGTTGAATTTCCTTCTTTATCATTTCACTCGCTATGTGGGTGTTGCTGTTACACAAACACAATACAATGAAATGCAAGAGTATTGTTTTTCCTACATGTGCACAGTGTACACAGATAGCCTTCCCATGACATCTATGTAAACATTTGACTTTGACTTTTGTGCTGCACAACAAAATAGAATCCGGTTGTATCCGATTGTGGATGTTTGTCTGTGAGCGTGTGTGTGGAGTTAAACAACGATGTTTAGCTATAATGGCTACCATGTAGGTGTATCCTTTTTTATACCCACCACCATAGAATGGTGATGGGGATATAATAAGTTTGTCATTCCGTGTGTACCACATCGAATACTCTTGATCAGGGAGAAATTCTAATATGGCGCTATCGTCCTGAAATTTGGCACAGATTTGTTTTTGTTTGCAGGCAGCTCAAGTTCGAAGATGGGCTATATCGGTCTAAGTCCCCATATAAACCGATTTCCCGATTTGGGGTCTTGGGCTTATAAAAACCGTAGTATCTATCCAATTTGCCTGAAATTGAAAACCCAGAGGTACTTGAGGACCATCAAAAGGTGCCCATCGGTCCATGTTTTGGTATAGCGCCCATATAGGCCGATCTCCCGATTTTGCTTCTTGGGCGTCTAGAAACTATATTTTCTATCCGATTTGCCTGAAATTGAAAATCTAGAAGTATTTTAGGACCATAAAGAGGTGTGTCGAAATGGTTCCTATCGGTCCATGGTTTGGTATAGCCCCCATAAAGAGGTGTGTCGAAAATGGTCCGTATCGGTCCATGGTTTGGTATAACCCCATATAGACCGATCTCCCGATTTTTATTCTTGGGCTTCTATAAACTGTTTTTATTACCCGATTTGCGTGAAATTGGAAATCTAGAGGAATTTTGGGACCCCAAATATGTGTGCCGAAACTGAGGTGTATCGGTCCATTTTTTGGTATAACCCCCATATAGACCGATCTCTCGATTTTACTTCCTGGTCGTCTAGATACTATATTTACTATCCGATTGTGTCGAAAATGGTCCGTATCGGTCCATGTTTTGGTATAGTCGCCATATAGACCGATAGGGAGCCACCGTGGTGCAATGGTTAGCATGCCCGTCTTGAATACAGGTCGTGGGTTCGATTCCTGCTTCGACCGAACACCAAAAAGTTTTTCAGCGGTGGATTATCCCACCTCAGTAATGCTGATATTTCTGAGGGTTTCAAAGCATCTCTAAGTGGTTTCACTGCAATGTGGAACGCCGTTCGGACTCGGCTATAAAAAGGAGGTCCCTTGTCATTGAGCTTAACATGAAATCGGGGAGCACTCTGTGATAAGGGAGAAGTTCACCAATGTGGAATCACAATGGACTGAATAGTCTAAGTGAGCCTGATACATCGGGCTGCCACCTAACCTAGACCGATCTCCCGATTTTGTTTATTGGGCGTCTAGAAACTGTATTTTCTATCCGATTTGCCTGAAATTGGAAATCTAGAGGTATTTTGGGACCCCAAATATGTGTGCCGAAATTGAGGTGTATCGATCCATTTTTTGGTATAACCCCCATATAGACCGATCTCTCGATTTTACTTCTTGGTCGTCTAGAGACTATATTTTCTAGCCGATTTGCTTGAAATTGAAAATCTAGAGGTATTTTAAGATCGCAAATAGGTGTGTCGCAAATGATGCCTATTGGTCCATATTTTGGTATTGCCCCAATATTGACCGATCTCCCGACTTTATTTCTTTGGCCTCTAGACTTCAAAAGGATGCTAGCAGGGAAAAAATTTGGCTGCAATGAAGAGGTGATCGCCGAAACTGAGGCCCATTTTGAGGCAAACCCGAAGGAGTACTACCAAAATGGTATCAAAAAATTAGAAGGTCGGTATAATCGTTGTATCGCTCTTGAAGGGAACTATGTTGAATAATAAAAACGAATTTTGACAAAAAAAATTTGTTTTTCTTTGTTAGACCGGAGACTTATCAGCCAACCTGTTATAACCAAAATTCGCGTTCGTAGTTTAAGGATATGAAATCTTTGGCCTCACGACAATATTTTTTCTGTGTACAAAGCAATTCATATCTACTATTTTAATTTAGTAATAACAGGTTGGCTGATAAGTCCCCGGTCTGACACATAGATGCCGTCGATAGTATTAAATGCATATTTAGCATGCCCGCCTTGCATACACAAGGTCGTGGGTTCGATTCCTGCTTCGACCGAACACCAAAAAGTTTTTCAGCGGTGGATTATCCCTCCTCAGTAATGCTGGTGACATTTCTGAGGGTCTCAAAACTTCTCTAAGTGGTTTCACTGCAATGTGGAACGCCGTTCGGACTCGGCTATAAAAAGGAGGTCCCTTGTCATTGAGCTTAACATGGAATCGGGCAGCACTCAGTGATAAGAGAGAAGTTCACCAATGTGGTATCACAATGGACTGAATAGTCTAAGTGAGCCTGAGACATGGGGCTGCCACCTAACCTAACCTAACCTAAATGCATATTATTTTTATATAGTACCAACCTTCTAATGATTCGTGTGAAAATTTGACGTCTGTAAGTCAATTAGTTTGTGAGATAGAGCGTCTTTTGTGAAGCAACTTTTGTTATTGTGAAAAAAATGGAAAAAAAGGAATCTCGTGTTTTGATAAAATACTGTTTTCTGAAGGGAAAAGATACGGTGGCAGCAAAAACTTGGCTTGATAATGAGTTTCCGGACTCTGCCCCATGGAAATCAACAATAATTGATTGGTATGCAAAATTCAAGCGTAGTGAAATGTTATTGTTGTTGTTATTTTTTTTTGTTTGCTTCTATGTTATGCTCTATAAAATTCAAATTAGTATACTGATCTTATTTACTGAATTCGTATTCTCTTCTTGCGATAAATTAACAAACCTATTCAAAAAATGTCAGTTAAAAATTCAATTTATAACACATACTTCAAAGTGAGAAATGTTTTTCCAAATATCAAGAAAACTTTAAATAAAAAATTTCAAAATCCTCAAAATATAGTATTGGCTTAAAATATTATTTATTTTTAGATTCAGACTCGTTACCTTAGTTTAACTAATATTTCTTAAAATAAAACATATCGCTAGGACTTTTTTCTTTTAGTCCTGGATACCCAAGTCTTGACGGACTAAAAGAAAGAAGAGTACTCGTATATCTAGGACATGCCCAAAAATGTGCAACACTGTTATCAGCTGTTTATATATATATATATATGTATATATGTAGGAAAAACAATACTCTTGCAATTCATTGTATTGTATATATGATATATATATATATATATATATATATATATATATATATATATATATATATATATATATATATATATATATATATATATATATATATATATATATATATATATATATATATATATATATATATATATATATATATATATATATATATATATATATATATATATATATATATATATATATATATATATATATATATATATATATATATATATATATATATATATATATATATATATATATATATATATATATATATATATATATATATATATATATATATATATATATATATATATATATATATATATATATATATATATATATATATATATATATATATATATATATATATATATATATATATATATATATATATATATATATATATATATATATATATATATAAAAAGACTGTTTTTCATATGTTTGGCTATAAACATTATATGTTTGGACCACAAATTTTTAAACACAATATTTTTGAGTGCAAGCATATAATGTTCATAAACTAGCATAACATGTTTGGGACATATATGTTAATATCTTAGAACATATTATGTTTGGGACATAAAATGTTTGTAAATATAATATGCTTGGATGCAAACATATATTAATTTAGAAATAGCCTATAAACATATATGTGTTTAGTAGCTTGGAGCGCTATTTAACAGGGAGCGATATTGAATTAAGTTGGTGGTTGTTGCTTGTTATTACAAAATTAACATTTTATTTTTCCTTGGGCAATTGATCAGCCACTTTTTTGATCCTTACAAACTGTGTCGTCCGCTGTTCGAATCCCCGTCCGGCAAAAGGTAAAATTAAAATAAAAAAAATTATAAAATTGAATAATTTCTTCTACAATGTTTGTATTACAGAAAAAGGTGCTAAGAACTAAAAAATCTCGTGGAAGTGAGAAAGATGTCGGGGAATATACAATTGGGCAGAAACAAAATTTTGAGCATTCAGGTCGAAAACCTATGTTGTTAGCACCTATATTACCTGTTTATTTTCATAATTCATTATGATTGTAAATATATAAATATATAAATAAAATTTTGAGCACAATATTGTTTGAGAGAATTTTTTTAAGCATATAATATTTTTGGGTGCAAAATGCTTCCAAACATATTATATGGTCACATAATAACATATTGTTTTTTGGAAGACAACATTATTGAATTTGGATGCAAAAATACAAAATGTTTGGAACTTAGACTACCCAAACATATATTGTTTAGACCAATATGCTTTCAAACATATTATATATTGGTAGAGATCAAACATATAAATGTTTGCGCAATACCCAAAAATATATATGCTTGAAGCAAAATATGTTTGGGAGTATATGTTACAGAAGCGATTTTTTGTGAGGGTGTATATATATTTATATATATCTTTGGTCGTGGTGAAATTCTGAGTCGATCTAGCGATTTCCGTCCATCTGTTGACATCACGCTAACTTCCGAACAAAACAAGCTATCTACTTGGAATATGACACA
Source organism: Haematobia irritans (assembly GCF_050003625.1). Classification (NCBI taxonomy): domain Eukaryota; kingdom Metazoa; phylum Arthropoda; class Insecta; order Diptera; family Muscidae; genus Haematobia; species Haematobia irritans. Next base: position 48,645,024 of record NC_134401.1, on the reverse strand, counting down.
AGTAGTTGTTATTGTTATAGGTTAGATGGTATTGCAAATGGGCCATATCGGACCACTTGACGTATATCCCCCATATAAACTGACCCCCCAACACCAGGTAAGACCCAAAAATTTAAGGCCAAACGTGATCGAAATTAACGCTCGCATTGGTAGAAAACTTGCTCGTGAGATAAGCATATCGCCAGAACGTTCGCATGGGAAGGCATTCAAAATTGACATCTTTCAATGGCCACCAGAACTCAATGATAATGATGTAAACCGCCATAACGACCAATGGTCGCTCCCTGCTCGTATTCATCGGCCGTGGAGTCAAAACAAATTTCGAATATTGTCGATCAAAATCACATAGGCAGTACTCAGGCCCTAGGTTAGGTTAGGTTGTAGAGCATGACATCAATTTCGTGTTGAATTGATGTCCACTTAGACCAGTATAGGTCATTTGTGATTCCTTGATGTCATCTTTCCATCTTCCTCCTTCCCATGCGGTCCGCTTTGTCCCAGAACTTCCACCTTCTCGTTTTCTTTAAAAGAAATCTCAGAACATCCAACCAAAGACCCTGATGAATGCAAGTATGCATTCATCAGCTGCACTCCCGCAAATCAGTGAGAGCCTGAAAGAAAAAGGAGCCCATTATCTTGTTTCTTCTAAAGGATAAAGCTGGACACTGGCACAGGAAGTGGTACGTGTCCTCCGTAACTTCCGGGTCCAGGCACCATCTACAGATATCATCGTCTTTAAATCCTATTCTTACCATGTGTTTCTCAAGTGTGTTATGCCCTGTTATGATACTAATCAATAGCCGCAATTCTTCTCTGTTCGTCGACATCAAAATTTCGCAGTTCCTACGTTTCTTTTCGTTCAATATCAACTTAGTTTGCTCGCAACCATCCGAAGAGACCCAGCGTCTTCGCCAGAGTTCATCATATTTGACCTCTATCATGTAATCATAAGAAGATAGTGGAGGAAAAACATCCGCTAGGACATTATTCGTTGCACGAGCGCCCTCCTTAGCCAGCACATCCGCTTCTTCATTTCCTTTTATCCCATAGTGCCCAGGTACCCAGCACAGAGTTATATTATGCTGTTCAGTGGGAACCTTTGACTTCTCTACGACAGCGGCTGACTACAGTAGACCTTATGTCAGCACAGCCCTGGGCAGAACAATAATTTCGGCTGCATAACATAGACTTTCCAACAGGACTAAGTACCATTGCACTCAGCACGCGACAACCACAAATAGCTTAAAAAGCAGGTTCCTTGCTTCCACCAAAATCTCCTTATCTCAATTCGTTGGATTTTTGCACATGTGGCATTTTACAAAATATAAAAAGTGTCGATCATCTCAAGACGGCACTTCGCCGCGAATAGACTAAAATATCACACAGCCACTTTCGTGCAGCGTGTATCCACACTTTCAATCACCTTTGAGAGAAATATAAGTAGAGATATTGAACGATATTCTTCATTGTGTATAGAATTTAAGGTTCTTCAGAATTTTCAAATGTCTACATTTATTGCTATTGGCTATTCCCCTAATGATTACAATTTATGATTACAGCTTACCATATTTCTGTTAATTTTGATTCCAAACAATACAATTATTTATTTTTGATAAACTTTTTCTATGTATTCCAAGTTTATTTATCGACCAAAAAATTAAAGTTTTCAACACATAAATGTAGTGAAATCTCTGTCGAGTCACTTGGACAGAGACAGAGGCTGAAAGAAATGAAAAATAATTTCCTTATTTCAAATTCAAAGAATAACATATATAGTTAGACCTCATTAAAATTTCTATTTTCCAAAAACTAATTAAAATGGTATTGTGTTATGCGGGACAATGAGATCTTATGAAATTAATCTGATTCTAATTGGGTTTGAAAATCAAGAAAAAAAAATGTTAATTAATGTTGGACAAAATCAATTTTCATCAAATATTAAACGAATGATAGTGACCTTCATTCATACATTGAGAAATTTATGGAATCATTGGTCTGAGAAATGAAGTAAAATGGCTGTGTAGTACAAAAATAATATGAGGCCATGACCACCTACACACAAAACATTATCACCACATTTATTTCAAATAATCACTTAATTGAATTTGGATTCAATTAATTGTTTAATCAAATCCGAATAAAAACCAATTAAAACAAGTATATACAGCAGTAAGTTCGGCCGGGCCGAATCTTAAATACCCACCACCATGAACCAAATATTAGGGTTTCCTTTGAAATTTCAGGAGGGCTTGAGGACTTCAGGATTATATCAGGTTCTGGATTTATAAGAACAATTTTTGTTTGACTTTTAGAGGAATCATTAACATCTCTTGTAAGTGTGCAAGAAAATTATAAAATAACGTCTTGATGTGAAATCTTAAATCTGTAGATTTTCACCCGAGAAGTAAAATCTGGAAATTTTACATTGAGTTTCAAGCAATTTTCATGATCAGTGCGCCTTCTACACCCTCAAGAAGTGAAGTCGGTCTATATGGAGGGATTACCAAATGGACCGATAAAAACTTAATCCGATACACGTTTTTGTGAGCCTAAAATACCAGAATATTTACAATTTCATGCAAATCAGATAAAAACTACGGTTTCTAGAAACCCAAGGAGTTAAATCGGGAGATCGTTCTTATGGGGGCTATACTAAAATATGGAACGATACTCACCGTTTTCGGCACACCTCTTTATGACCCGAAAATACATCTAGATTTCCAATTTCAGGCAAATAGGATAAAAACTTCGGATTCTAGAAGCCCAAGAAGTAAAATCGGGAAATCGGTCTATATGGGGGCTATACCAAAATATGGACCGTTTCTCACCATTTTCGGCACAGCTCTTTATGGTCCTAAAATACCTCTAGATTTCCAATTTCAGACAAATTGGATAAAAACTACGGTTTCTATAAGCCCAAGACCCCAAATCGGGAGGTCGTTTTATATGGGGACCATACCAAAACATGGACCGATACTCACAATTTTTGGCACACGTATTTGTGGTCCTACAATACCTCTAGATTTCCAATTTCAGGTAAAATGAATAAAATCTGCGGTTTTCTATAAGCCCAAGAAATAAAATCGGGAGATCGGTCTATATGGGGGCTATACCATAATATGGACCGATACTCACAATTTTTGGCACACGTATTTTTGGTCCTACAATACCTCTAGATTTCCAATTTCAGGTAATTTGAATAAAAACTGCGGTTTCTATAAGCCCAAGAAGTAAAATCGGGAGATCGGTCTATATGGGGGCTATACCAAAACATGGACCGATACTCACCATTTTTGGCATACCTCTTTATGGTCATAAAATACCTCTAGATTTCGAATTTCAGGCAAATTGGATAAAAACTACGATTTCTATAAGCCCAAGACCCCAAATCGGGAGGTCGGTTTATATGGGGACTATATTAAAACCTGGACCGATATAGCCCATCTTCAAACTTGACCTGCCTGCAGACAAAAGACGAGTTTTTGCAAAATTTCAGCACGATTGCTTCATTATTGAAGACTGTAGCGTGATTACAACAGACAGACAGACAGACAGACAGACAGACGGACAGACGGACATCGTTATATCGTCTTAGAATTTCTCCCTGATCAAGAATATATATACTTTATATAGTCGGAAATCGATATTTCGATGTGTTACAAACGGAATGACAAACTTATTATACCCCCGTCACCATTCTATGGTGGTGGGTATAAAAATGATTGATATTTGTTACGTTTCCAATTAAAATATTAATTAATTCAATCTATTTGTTAATCAATTCGGAAATAATTATACCCTTCACCACTACTGTGGTACAGGGTATAATAAGTTTGTACATTTCTATTTAACGCCAAGAAGGAAAAGTCTCAGACCCATCGTTTAGTATACCGATCGTCTTAGAATTAAATTCTGAGTCGATTTGGCGATGTCCGTCTGTCTGTCTGTCCGTCCATCTGCCTGTATATGTAATTTTGTGTGCAAAGTACAGCTCGCAGTTTAAGTCTGATCGTCCTCAAATTTGGCACAGAGGTTTACATTGGCTCAAAGACAATCGCTATTGATTTTGAAAAAAATCGCTTCAGATTTAGATATAGCTGCCATATATATTTATCACCGATCTGGTCATAATTGACGTATTTATAAACGTATTTTCTCAAATATTTTGGGGCTTTCAAGAGATATGCAAAATATCAGCCAATTCGGTTCAGATTTAGATATAGCTCCCATATATATCTTTCATCCGATTTGAACTTATATGGCCTCAAAAGCAAGAGTTTTGCCCTGATTTGCTTCAAATTTTGGATAAGGAGTACGTTTAATAGTATCGTTAAGTGTGGCACATTTGGTTGAAATCGGTTCCTATTTAGATATAGCTCCCATATATATCTTTCGCCCGATTTACACCCATATGATCACGGAGGCCAACATTATTCTCCCATTTACGTTTTTTGCTGAGATAGCAGGATTATTGTTCTAACTATACATGTCAAATTTGGTCAAAATCGGTTCATAATTAGATATAGCTCCCATATATATGTACGCCAGAGTAGGGGAAATATGGTAGAATGTTTCATATTTTAGACCCATTTTCAATGGGAGTTTCCTCTAATTGACTCGATAGTTTCCACAGAGAATATATTTAATATGCTTGTACAGTTCTGTATATTTAAAACTACTTCTTAAGTGCCACCAGCATAGTTTTCTTTTCATATACATTGTTTGCTTATTATATACACTGGTGTGCATAGGGACGAGTCTGTGTCAAGTGTGTTAAGTGTGTGTGTATGGCCGAAATGCCCACATTTTACACAAAATTCTGTGATGGTTTCCCCATATCTTAGTCATATTCTACACACTGCTATGCCAAACTTTTCACAGAATGGTAGAATTTTAAATAGAGCTCCAACTTGTAGAGATATCGCCCGAATTGGCCAAATAATATATCACAACCCACAATTGACCACATACCTTAGCGAGATTTTTGCAATATCCTTCACTCAACAAAAAGTGAACTCTCTATTTCACTAAAGCCAATTTTACTTTATTTTAGTTCATGGAATTATTATGTTTGGAGAAAGTTGCCTTTACTTTAATAATTTTTTGTTTACGTTAGTTAAATTAACTAAAACCGAGGAAAAAAATATACTCAAATGAAGCATAAAGATTAACTAAATTCGTGTATTCCACAAAATAGTTCAGAATTTCTTTAAATTTGTAAATTTTACCAAAAAGGCGTCCATCATGAACTTCGTATATCACTAAAGACATTCTTGCAATTTTGAACTCCAAATTTTTCCTTCAAACTACAAAATTTTCTTTAACAAGTGAAAAAACTTAGTTATGTCTAATAAATTTTCTTGAATTTGTCGAAAAATATTTACTTATTTTTATGACATCGGCGTGATGCCAACGTTTGTAATACTGTTTAGTTAAAATTTTCTACAAATATTCAAAATTTTCTAAAATTAACCGAAAGTTTTCTTCCTGGTGGGTTCACTGTTTTTTCAGTGTTGTAAAATCGCCACTGCTGAGTAGCAAAAATTGTAAATAAAGGGTGATTCTTTTGAGGTTAGGATTTTCATGCATTAGTATTTGACAGATCACGTGGGATTTCAGACATGGTGTCAAAGAGAAAGATGCTCAGTATGCTTTGACATTTCATCATGAATAGACTTACTAACGAGCAACGCTTGCAAATCATTGAATTTTATTACCAAAATCAGTGGCAGAAAATCCGCTTTTTTATCGACAAATTTTGTTCAGCGATGAGGCTCATTTCTGGTTGAATGGCTACGTAAATAAGCAAAATTGCCGCATTTGGAGTGAAGAGCAACCAGAAGCCGTTCAAGAACTGCCCATGCATCCCGAAAAATGCACTGTTTGGTGTGGTTTGTACGCTGGTGGAATCATTGGACCGTATTTTTTCAAAGATGCTGTTGGACGCAACGTTACGGTGAATGGTGATCGCTATCGTTCGATGCTAACAAACTTTTTGTTGCCAAAAATGGAAGAACTGAACTTGGTTGACATGTGGTTTCAACAAGATGGCGCTACATGCCACACAGCTCGCGATTCTATGGCCATTTTGAGGGAAAACTTCGGAGAACAATTCATCTCAAGAAATGGACCGGTAAGTTGGCCACCAAGATCATGCGATTTGACGCCTTTAGACTATTTTTTGTGGGGCTACGTCAAGTCTAAAGTCTACAGAAATAAGCCAGCAACTATTCCAGCTTTGGAAGACAACATTTCCGAAGAAATTCGGGCTATTCCGGCCGAAATGCTCGAAAAAGTTGCCCAAAATTGGACTTTCCGAATGGACCACCTAAGACGCAGCCGCGGTCAACATTTAAATGAAATTATCTTCAAAAAGTAAATGTCATGGACCAATCTAACGTTTCAAATAAAGAACCGATGAGATTTTGCAAATTTTATGCGTTTTTTTTTTAAAAAAAGTTATCAAGCTCTTAACAAATCACCCTTTATTACATTAAAAAAAGCATGCCCGGTTCCAAAGATTTTGTCTTTACTTTAACAATTTTGGTATTGATTCCGAGCCGAAGAAGCGGTGAATACAAGTAAGGCTACTTTTAAGACACAATTCTCTTTTAAATTTGGGTTTTCTGTACTTGCTTCTAGGAAGCAAATTTCAATTTTTGGTTTTTTTCATTTTTTTTTTCTTCATATGCCATTAAAGTCCTTTAAAAACGAGTTAACGACAACTTTATTTTCCAAATTCAGACTCAACTTCTAGTAGAATTTATGCTATGTCTTTAAAATAAAGTGTTGAAAAACATGTCCTATTTTTGAACATTTTTTTTGCTTTGTAGTCAAAAAGACAAAAAACTTAAAGACAATTTCATTAATTTTAAAGAATTTTTCTGAATTATTAAAGTCAAATGACCTTACCCCAAAAATTTTTTCTTTCATGCTTGATACCCATTTTTAAGTCAAATCACATAATTATAAGAACAATAAGACTTCATTGAAAAGTTTATCGACTTTTGGACAAGGAAAAAATATATTTCGAATACATATGTATCGCCCGATAAATCATAAATGCTTTTTTGTACAATTGCATCAAAATTGCTCTAGCTTTATATTTCCCATATTTTTTACTAACATTGTGTTTCATCCCAGGGTGTTAACCGATTTAATTTTTAATTCTAGCGATTTTGTAGAAGTACAAAAAATTTTCTCCAAATCGTTTCAGATATAAATATTTGTTATGGGAATATAAACCTTGATAATAACTCCCAAGAAATTTGAAGGAAATCAGATGGTAACACAAATTTTGGTCTACATAATGGTGAAGGGTATAATAAAGTCGGTCCCGCCCGACTTTAGATTTTACTTACTTGTTTTGATATTCGGACGGGAAGAGGGGCCTGCCCTTGACCTGCTATTTCAAAATTGGATTTATAATTTACTTGGACGTCTACACAACATGCGCTACATCATTTTTCGATATTTGGTCGGGCAGGGAACCTTCTCATTGCCCCACACTTTGAAACTTGAAGGAAAGTTTCCAGATAATCTTGGAATTTTCAGGTAAGATTAAGGGTGTTATCCACTTCTGTATTTGTCGAAATTTACAGGGAACGTGGGAGAAGGTGATTTAATTAAAACAGGCTACATGATTTGTCGATGTCTGGTTGGGGAAGGGGAATTGTTAAATAAACTTCGTCGATTTACTTGGAATTTTTAGGGACCGTTAGGAAGTTTTTGAAATGAATATAGGGAACGTGATTTCCGATATCGGGTCGGAGAGGAGCGAAGTGGGGGAGAGGGTTCCCTTTTGCCCGCTTTTTTGAAAATTGAAACTAGAGGGTTGTCGATAATTTTATAATTCTTGCACAGGCTTCTCTGCCAGCCTTTTTAAAGTAAAAAACTTAAAATTACATGCAATTGATAAACATCATTTTCCGGTATATGTTCGAGAAAGGCATGTTCTCCGTGTCCAACTTTTTAACATACGTCAATTTTTAAGTACTTTTACTTTTTCCGATTTATTGGACGGGAAACATTGAGTTCAAATCTTTGCAAAATGTTCCTGCAAATATGCTTTGGAAGGCGCAACGAAGCGGACAGGGATACGCTAGTGTTATATGTATCATTAGTTTAACAATGAGCTGTCTTCTGTGTTGCTCATACTCCCATTCATACGTAGCATCTCATATTGGCAACTAGGCCAGTTCAGATCATTAAATGGCCAATGTCATTGTTGTTGGAGTAAATTTTGAAAACGTACAGTTACATTTCTGTGGAAACTAATTTTCTCATAAATATTATCACATTTTTATAAATATTTACATAATTTTTCCATTTGTCAGTTTATATTTGATTGAAACTGAAATACATATTTGAATATTCAATTTAAAACAAAGCACATTTTTGCAAATTGGAATAGATACTAATTGGTTTGTCATTAAACTTGATATTTCGCATATATGAAATACTTTAGAACAATATTTATGTATATATAATAGTTATAAAAATAATTACCACATAGTAAAAAAATCAAATTTATATGTATAAATGTTTCATCATTTCTATAGATTCGATAAAGGAACAAATCATTGATAGCCACCCAGCAAAAAATACTTCAGCAGTAATCCAGTAAAAAATGGAGCACCATTTCAGCAGGATTGTAAGCGAGAGAGGCAGTACCAACTGCTTATAAAACAAAACAATATTGCTCAGAAGTGATATATAATCTTGAGTATAGCATTGTTGGCGTGAAGGAAAACAGCACTACCTTTCTTGCATCTATACTGCATGATTTGCTTGCAATAACTTAAACGAATGATCATAAACTAGTTTGATTACTCGTTTACATTATTGCCACCGATTCATGCAGTATGGATGCACTGCCTACTTTGTTGTATACCAAAAAGCGCAACTAAACTCTTACTGCTGAAGTATTTTTTGCTGGGAAGAGTTTAGTTGCGCTGTTTGATATACAACAAGTATATACGGCCGTAAGTTCGGCCAGGCCGAATCTTAAGTACCCTCCACCATGGATTGCGTAGAAACTTCTACGGAAGACTGTCATCCACAATCGAATTACTTGGGGTGTGGTATCTTCTTAACATCGTTTTCTAAATTGTGAGTTAGTCCATACGTGGTATATATTAGACAAAAAAGGTATGTATCGGTAAGTCTACAAATAATTACAAATCGATATTGACTTTGCACGGTACTTAGAGAGCCAGAATTGAAATATGGGGGTCGCTTATATGTGGGCTTTATACAATTGTGAACATGATAAGGACCAATTTTCGTGTAATTGGGGATCGATTTATCTCACAGCTATATATAACTATAGATCGATATGGACCTATTTAGGCATGGTTGTTAACGGTCATATACTAGCACAATGTATCAAATTTCAACTGACTCGGATGAAATTTGCTCCTCCAAGTGGCTCCAAAACCAAATCTAGGGATCGGTTTATATGGGGGCTATATATGATTATGGACTGATATGGACCACTTTTGGCATGGTTGTTAAATATCATATACTACCACCACGTACCAAATTTCAACCAGATTGGATGAATTTTGTTTCTCCAAAAGGTACCGGAGGTCAAATCTGGGGATCGGTTTATATGGGGGCTATATATAATTATGGACCGATTTCGACCAATTTTTGCATTGGTGTTTGAGGCCATATATTAACACCACGTACCAAATTTCAACTGAATCAGATGAATTTTGGTCTTCCAAGAGGCTCCGAAGGTCAAATCTGGTAATCGGTTTATATGGCGGCTATATATAGTTATGGACCGATGTGGACTAATTTTTGCATGGTCATTAGAGACTATATACTAACACCATGTACCAAATTTCAGCCGGATCGGATGAAATTTGCTTCCATTAGAGGCCCCGCAAGCCAAATCGGGGAATCGGTTTATATGGAGGTTATATATAATTATTGACCGATGTGGACCAATTTTTGCATAGTTGTTAGATACCATATACTAACACCATGTACCAAATTTCAACCGGATCGAATGAAATTTGCTTCTCTTAGAGGATCGGCAGGCCGAATTTGGGGGTCCGTTTATATGGGGGCTATACGTAAAAGTGGACCGATATTGCCCATTTGCAATTCTATCCGACCTACATCAATAAAAACTACTTGTGCCAAGTTTCAAGTCGATAGCTTGTTTCGTTCGGAAGTTAGAGGTATCTCAACAGATGGACGGACGGGCATTCTCAGATCGACTCAGATTTTCACCATGACCCAAAATATATACTTTATGGGGTCTTAGAGCAATATTTCGATGTGTTACAAACGGAATGACAAAGTTAATATACCCCCCATCCTATGGTGGAGGGTATAAAAATTATGAATTTTTCTGAATTTTATTTGTTTCTATTTAATTTCCTATTGGCCTTAAAAAATCACCCTTTTTATACCCTTCACCACTACTGTGGTACAGGGTATAATAAGTTTGTGCATTTGTATGTAACGCCAAGAAGGAGTAATCATAGACCAACCTTTTAGTATACGGATCGGCTTAGAATTAAATTCTGAGTCGATTTAGCGATGTCCGTCTGTCTGTCTGTCTGTCCGTCTGTCTGTCTGTTGATGTATTTTTGTGTGCAAAGTACAGCTCGCAGTTTTAGTCCGATTGTCCTAAAATTTGGTATAGGGTCCTGTTTCGGATCAAAGACGATCCCTATTGATTTGGGTTCAGATTTAGATATAGCTGCCATATATATTTTTCACCGATCTGGTCATAATTGGCGTGTATATGAACCGATCTTCCTCAAATTCCGTACATCCGAATATTTTATTGGTCTCGCAAAACTTGCAAAATATCAGCCAAATCGGTTCAGATTTAGATATAGCTCCCATATATAGCTTTCGCCCGATTTACACTCATTTGACCACAGAGGCCAATTTTTAACTCCGATTTAGTTGAAATTTTGCACAGTGAGTAGAATTAGCATTGTAACTATGCGTGCCAAATTTGGTTAAAATCAGTTCAGATTTGGATATATCTCCCATATATAGCTTTCGCCCGATTTACACTCATATGACCACAGAGGCAAATTTTTAACTCCGATTTAGTTGAAATTTTGCACAGGAAGTAGAATTAGCATTGTAGCTATGCGTGCCAAATTTGGTTGAAATCGGTTCATATTTAGATATAGCTCCCATATATAGCTTTCGTCCGATTTACACTCATTTGCCCACAGAGGCCAATTTTTTGCTCCGATTTAGTTGAAATTTTGCATAGTGAGTAGAATTAACATTGTAACTATGCTTCTAAATTTGGTTGACATCGGTTCAGAGTTAGATATAGCTCCCATATATATGTTTTTCTGATTTCGACAAAAATGGTCAAAATACCAACATTTTCCTTGTTAAATCGCCACTGCTTAGTCGAAAAGTTGTAAAAATGACTCTAATTTTCCTAAACTTCTAATACATATATATCGAGCGATAAATCATAAATAAACGTTTGCGAAGTTTCCTTAAAATTGCTTCAGATTTTAATGTTTTCCATATTTTTTTACTAAAATTAAATAAGTTGGCATTAGCCAACTTAAATTTTGCAAAAGTCTATCAAATTCTGTCCAAATTGAGTGATATTTAAATGTATGTATTTGGGACAAACCTTTATATATAGCACCCAACACATTTTTCGGATGTGATATGGTAACGAAAATTTAGATCTACAAAGTGGTGCAGGGTATAATATAGTCGGCCCCGCCCGACTTTAGACTTTCCTTACTTGTTATAAATAAATTTTGTAGTTATTTTGATGTCTGATTTTTTATTAATTTTTATACCCTCCACCATAGGATGGGGGTATATTAACTTTGTCATTCCGTTTGTAACACATCGAAATATTGCTCTAAGACCCCATAAAGTATATATATTCTGGGTCGTGGTGAAATTCTGAGTCGATCTGAGCATGTCCGTCCGTCCGTCCGTCCGTCTGTTGAAATCACACTAACTTCCGAACGGAACAAGCTATCGGCTTGAAACTTGGCACAAGTAGTTATTATTGATGTAGGTCAGGTGGTATTGCAAATGGGCCATATCGGTCCACTTTGACGTATAGCCCCCATATAAACGGATCCCCAAATTCGGCTTGCGATTGCTCTAAGAGAAGCAAATTTTATTCGATCCGGCTGAAATTTTGTACATGGTGTTAGTATATGGTCTCTAACAACCATACACAAATTGGTCCACATCGATCCATAGTTATATATAGCCCCCATATGAACCGATCCCCCGATTTGGCTCCCGGAGCCTCTAAGAGAAGCAAATTTCATCCGATCCTGCTGAACTTTGGTATATTATGTTAGTATATAGTCTCTAATGAACATGCAAAAATTGGTCCACATCGGTCCATAATTACATATAGCACCCATATAAACCGATCCCCAGATTTGACCTCCTGTGCCTTTTGGAGAAACGAACTTCATCCGATCTGGTTGAAATTTGGTACGTGGTGGTAGTATATAATATTTAACAACCATGCCAAAAGTGGTCCATATCAGTCTATAATCACATATATCGCCCCCATATAAACCGACCCCTTGATTTGGTTTTGGAGCCTCTTGGAGGAGCAAATTTCATCCGAGTTGAAATTTGGTACATTGTGCTAGTATATGGCCGTTAACAACCATGCCTAACTAGGTCCATATCGGTCTATAGCTATATATAGCCCTCAGAGAAATCGATCCCCAATCACACAAAAATTGGTCAATATCAAGTTCATAATTCTATATAGCCCCATAAAAGCGACCCCCATATTTCAATTTCCATGTCGATTCGTAATTATTTGTAGACTTACCCATACATAATTTTTTTGTCTTGGGCTTATAGAAATCGTAGTTTTTATCCAATTTGCCTGAAATTTGAAATCTAGAGGTATTTTATGACCATAAAGAGGTGCGCCAAAGATGGTGAGTATCGGTCCATGTTTTGGTATAGCCCCCATATAGACCGATCTCCCGATTTTACTTTTTGGGCTTATAGAAACCGCAGTTTTTATCTGATTTGCCTGAAATTGTAAATATTCTTGTATTTTAGGCTCACAAAAACGTGTATCGGATTAAGTTTTTATCGGTCCATTTGGTAATGCCTTCATATAGACCGACTTCACTTCTTGAGGGTGTAGAAGGCGCACTGATCATGAAAATTGCTTGAAACTCAATGTAAAATTTCCAGATGTTACTTCTACAGATTTAAGATTTCAAATAAAGACGTTATTTTATAATTTTCTTGCACACTTACAAGAGATGTTATGTGGTGGACGATATATTGTCTGACCATAGAGACATTAAATTTTATTAACAATCCCCTAAGCCCTTATATGGTAGCAATTTTTATAGTTTGTTGTGACGAAAGTTTGCACTCTTTAAAATTGGTCTCAGACCCCATATCTGTCCGTCAGAGCATTCGTATGTATTATGCTTGCTCAATAGCCTATATTGTTTGGTATTGATTCAATTTGTCTGATATTGGCATAAAATTTGATTTTGGTGAGCAGGAAAGTGTAAAGTGTCTTGTAGTCGACCATGACCGAATTTGGATTTATCTTTTATTTATTTCTGTTCATCTAGCTTTGGCAGCTTTAATGTTTTTATCAGTGGTATCGACGATATGATGCTGATGAAAGTTTTGCTGCACAGGAGAATTCCTACACATCTCTCTAAAACACATTTGAAAAAACATTCTTTTTTTTTCTTTTTCGTTTCTTTACTTTTTCGAAAAAAAGAATCCAACAACAAAATTCTCCATTTATTCCTCCTCAAAAATAAGTTTAGCTTGAAATTGCTTAATCGTGGGAACAGCTGATTATTTCATTCATATTTTGTTTTGTCATACGCCGCAAAGCTCAGATGTGAGGCGTATGCACAAAGGTGTTTGTCATGGATAATATCATTGATAACATAACCGGTTCGTAAGACATTTAATATTTTCTTAGAATTTTGCGTAATTTCATTCATGAAATTTCTTGGGAATAATGCAAATTTTATAGCAAATTTGCCATTCATAAAAATTTGCCACATACTAGATACTTTTGTTGGCCAGAAATATTTGAGCCCGATTTGACTAAATTGGCAATGCGGAAAAGCTCTCGCAAATATTCTGCTTTTGTTAGATTTGACATTTTGCTTTGCTCTGGTTGAGAAAACTCAGGCTTGTCACCAAACTGCAGCCAAATTCAGGTTCTATTTCCTGAAAAACGTCGAAGAGAACAAGATCGTCTACTGTAAGAAAAAGACAAGAGAATTATATCCAAGTGGATATCTGAAATCCATAAAACAAAATATAGTCTGACAACATATTTATAAATTTTCAATACCATCCTGAGCCTCAATATAAGAATTTCAAAGGTAAAAACATTTTAATAGAATTTTTGGTGGACAAATATTTGATTGGCTGAAAATAATTTCCAGATTATACACCAAGGGAACACGTTTTCTACCCGTCCCTACTTTTGGATGACAGTCATCAAACATTTTTCCAGTTTTCCGAACTGCAACATACGAATTTGCGATCACTCTACCCACAGGGTAGTAGTGGATCGAAACGTTTTTTTGAGACATCTCCCAGCCTTGGAGTAACCGTTCATCCCGAAATACCAGAAGATTTAGTGCCTTCAACCATAAACTTTGATTTGAATTGACGCCTTGCGATTATACACTCGATTAGAAAATAATTACCTTTATTTGGACCAATTCCAGTACACCAGTGTGAACCAATTTTATCCCATAGAGTCGGGGAAACATTTTCCCACAACAACAGAATGGACCCATCGTCTTAAAATTTTTCCAACATTACACATTTTTTTCCAATCGTAATTTTTCAAGCCACGTTACTGGACACAGCATGCAAACAATCTTGATTTCTGCATGCATTGCAAACATTTTCCATAAAAGGAACTAACAGAACATAAATCTAAACCCTAAAAATTATTAGAATTTAGAATGGGAAGAAGTTCATTTAAAATTACGATCAAAATTAACTTTTTCCAATACGTCCAATTAATTATTTAAAATTTTATAATTGATACACAAAAAGAAAAATCAATCGCCTTAAAATAATATTATAAATTTAAAATGATTTTGAAAATCCAAATGATAATTGAGAATTACATCAATTTCGCTCAATTCTATTGCTTCAATTATCAAAGTTAAAAAATATTTTTTTAAGGAGAAAAAAAAATGGAAATTCAGTTTATTTTTTTTTTTTTGCAAACAAATCCGACATTAGACTACAATTTTTTTTAAGTAACACCTCATTACATAGAATTGGTTGATACACTGTGTATCTATTGTTAAAATGTTAAAATGCTAAATATTTATAATCTGTAGTTTCGTGGCGAGAAAAATTCTCAAAATTCGTAAATTTCGTCAAGAGTAATAATTCAAAACATACCAATTTAATTTGCATCAAGAAAAAATAATATTTGTCGCATGCTACAAAACAAAGGTATCAATGAATGCAGAACATAATTTTATATCAATTTTTTACGCTACGTTTGTAAACAAATGTGGTTCATAACAAATCAACAATAATATCAACCAGCATCCAGATCAGAGTGAAGGCCTTCAACGGATCGGGGAGTGGTGGTAAGTTTTTACAACTTTCATTCATTATTGTTTTCTTGCATTCTTTATATTGTACTCACATACTGTAGAGAGCCAGAGAGAAGAGCACAATAAAATATCACAATGCTGTTTTGTTGCTATGATTTGCTATAATTATTTTGTTTCATTGTTTGGTGTTCTCATCATTTTTATGTGATCTCTTGCTCTCTCTGTATCTCTCAAGTATCTGAATGGATATCATTGATTATTTGTTTTGGTTTGGTTCTTTCTTTCCTCATTGTTATCTAGTACAAAACTTTGCATTGGTTAACCCCTTAAAGTTCGTCAAAAATCCCGCGAAACGTATGTTTTGAATTAGTTTTTCCATTCTTGTTTAGCATAATTTTCTAATTAATCTTTTCATAAAATTTCATATGGCTATATAGAAAAAAATAATGTTAAGGAATTATATTTATATTAGTGAATTATTAATAAACTTTTTGAATGAATATATATATTGAAAATAATTTGAGTTCTATTCAATTATGAATTGGTAAAATGCTAAGGGACGTTTTCCTATTAAAAGGGATGGTTATATAAATTGGAGTAATTTAGATTTTGTTTAGGGGTCTTAATAAAATAGCCAATTAAGACGAAGGCTGGTGTGGGTTTTGAGGCACTTTCTCAGAACATCCGAGAAAGATTTTTACCGCGGCATTTTAATAGCACATACATAATCATTATCCATTCCAGTGGGGTTTCTCTTCTGGAGTTTTTGTTGTATTTCATTTGTAGTTTCTGGTTCAATTTTTATTAAACTGATTGGGGTTAAATAAATAGGGAGTCTATAATAATAACTGTGATGGTAACATGCCTTGGCTTGAGAAGGACCGAACCCTCCCCAACGATTGAAGCTAGCGGAATCAAAGGCTCCCGCAGTCCTACCTCACACCAAGATTCAGGATGCTTCCTAGGTATAAAAAATGTGCATCAACAGCGAATATCATTCGTGTACATTACAGTATTTGGCGCCCAACGTGGGGCCGTTCGATATAGTCCATGTCCTTCGGCTCCTTCCGGTATCTTATTAGTAGATTTCTATATTTGGAAAAGGATTAAATTTTCTTCAGTTTGAAAACTTTGTGTCTTGGATTTCGTGTAAGAATCCTTCTGGACTTTTCGGTTATTTGGAGTTAACTTCAAGTAAACTGACCGTTGGAATATTCTGCAGGTTTTTCACTACCAGCTTTTTTATATTGGGGAAATTTTATTTTCTTTTAGGTTTGGTCAATCTTTAATTTTAATTAGACAGACTGAGTTATCAGCACCTTTTGTCATACAGGATTTTGTTAATTTTGCCGCAGCATTTTGATAACCGTTGACTAAAGATGAGATATATGAAGGATGCGATTTTTCTAGGCTGGTTTGTCTATCGAAGTTTTAGTTAAAGAGGAGGCAAATCTCCATAGCCAGGATTTTTGTTTTTTTGTGTTGGTTTAGAATGCAGCTTCCTTACTCCATTTATATTAACGTCACCTTGTAGGAAACGTCCATTTGCATATGATAAAAGTTTTTTTTTCAAAGTTTATTTTTTTTTTGTTCTGTAAAAATTTGATTCTCAAATACCATTTACAAAACACGAAATATACTTTAAAAATTATAACAGTAAAGTTAATAAACTAATAAATATAAAAATGTGTATAAAAATATATCAGGAATAGAAATGAAATCACTTTAATAAATAAAAATAAATTATTTAAATAAATAAATACATAAAATAAAAGTAATTAAAAACGAAGGAATAAATAAAACAATTATCTATTAATAAATTTGTCCATAAAAAGTTATTAAATAAATAACGAGCTTTTGGTGAAAAATAATTAAAAACACATAAATACATTAATAAAAAACATACAAGATAATTACAAACAAAAAATAATAATCTTTAATTAATTTGTGAATAAAAAGTTATTGATTAAATAACGAATTTTAAATAAAAACTTATTAGTAATAAAAATTTTTAACAAGCAGTTTAAAAATAAATAATAAATAATTGTATTCTATATCATATTTTTACGCATTTGAGAATTTGAGATTGAAAAATGGCTACTTCTTTGCCAATAGATCCAGCTCCAGAAGAACTGGCTGTTCAGACGGAAGCTCAAGAAAATTATTCTTCTTGTTCGATTTGTAACCAATCTATTAACGATAATCAAGACTGTTTAATAATTACTGGCTGTTCACATATTTTTCATAGAGCTTGTCTCGAATCATTTTTATCGTCATCCTCGGAATGCCCTGTTTGTAAACAGGCTTGTCAATTAAGTGACCTTAGACCATATCTCATTTCTACTAGGCAGCCCGTATTAGGAAAAACATCTAATAAACGAGGTAAAGGTAGAGGTGCTATGGCTAAGCACTACAATACTCGTAGTACTATCAGAAATTTATTTAATGATGTTCAAAATGCTCCACTTGATTCCAGTGCAGTTCAAAGCGATCATCTTGAAACCCCTAATCGTAATACCGAAAGTAGAAATAATAATTTTCTTATTTCTCCAATTCAAAACCCAATCGCTGACACATCGAATCGGTCTAATATTGATTATAATGAAATCCATCGCATGATTGAAAGTAGTATAACAAAAATACTCCAGGGTATGCAAATTTCACAACCTACAAATAGACAGGTATTAAATTCACCTATTAATCCCCCGAATGTCACATCGGAGGGTTACAATAATAGAAATGTCGGGAACAATATTCCCAGAGAAAAGGGTAGGAATGTGGGAGATGGCAATCCCAATTTTGGTAATAAGTTACCCAACCCCGGAAATACTCAACCAAATTCGAATGGCAATGGCCATCCTCCATTGGCTTTTCCTTCAAATAATCAAGCTTCTCATTTGTCTTCTAATTCGTATTCGTCTTTTAATGGTACTGCATACGCAGACAAAGTAACTTCCATAATTCATAATTGGAACTTGAAATTTGATGGTTCGTCTAATCGCCTCAACATAGATGAATTTCTCTACAGAGTTGCTACTCTTACGAAAGAGACATTTGATGATGACTTTACTGTCATTTGTAAAAATTTAAATACGCTTTTAACAGGAAAAGCGCGAGAGTGGTACTGGCGCTACCACAAACAAGTGTCTATAATTGAATGGGATAGTTTTTGTACGGCGATACGAGACCAGTATCGGGATATGAAATCCTCTTTTAATATCCTTGAAGAAATTAGAAATAGGAAACAGAAACCGGGGGAAACGTTTGACAACTTCTTCGATGCTGTTTCTATGATAGCAGATAGAGTGCCCAGGCAAATGTCTGACGAAGAGCTTATAGAGATTATTACTAGGAATCTCAGACCTGAAATTCGTCAGGACCTTCTTTATGTTCCGATTAGATCCCTTCCACATCTGCGCAAGCTCGTACAGATGCGCGAAAATCTCTTGAACGACGATTATGTTAGAAAAACATTAGCGCAACGAAATCAAATTCCTAATTTTGGACAACGTCGTCATGTGGCTGAGGTGGATCAGGGATCTTTAGAAGATTTGGATGCCTGGAATTTTGTAGAGGTTGTTTCTAAAACGGATACGACATTCAAATGTTGGAATTGTGACAATCCTGGCCATCATTGGCAAGATTGTCTACAAGACCGTACTATTTTTTGCTATGGTTGCGGTATAAAAAATATTTATAAGCCACAGTGCATTAAATGTAATTCTCGCAATCAGAATCCAAAAAACTTGAAACAGATGGGTCCGTCGAAAGACGACCTATGAACTTGGCTAATGGAAATTCGAATATAACCGAATTTGACACTAACCCTGACGTGACAACCCAAAACGAAA
Organism: Haematobia irritans; assembly: GCF_050003625.1. NCBI lineage: Eukaryota > Metazoa > Arthropoda > Insecta > Diptera > Muscidae > Haematobia > Haematobia irritans. The sequence continues at coordinate 48,625,595 of NC_134401.1, read as the reverse complement.
ATGTAACTATTTTGAAAAGACCAGACATTTCAAAAGGACTTTCCAATATTGATAATTCTCACATTATATACCCTCGATTACCCCTTCACAAGCGGTGGGAATTATATCTTCGCAGAAGAGATGAGATTTTTAATATTTCGGCTTTGACGCAAAATAGGAAACCGAAGAGGTCTACGATCCGTCTACGTAATTATTTTAAATTAAGGAAAATTTGTCGTAAGATTCAGGTTTCCACTGTAGTTGCAAATCCCCATGACAAACGTTATTATGCTAAGGTGTCCTTTTTGGATTTCCAAGAATATGGCCTCCTAGATACTGGAGCAAACGTGAGTTGCATTGGTGGTCAATTAGCTTTAAGGGATTTTTCTGAATACCCGAATTTTTTCTATTTAAAGTCGTTTGTAAACACGGCTGATGGAAAAGGACAAAAGGTCCTTGGATGGCTTAATGTGCATATTACTTTCAAGGGCACAAAAAGAGACATTAGGTTATATATTGTTCCATCAATTTCCCAGAGATTGATTTTAGGTACGGATTTTTGTAAGTCTTTTGGTCTTATCCAAAATCTTTTGGGATCTGTTGATATTGTGGCACTTGATAGTAATGGCATTTGTTCACCTGATACTTCAATTACTTTGACCATGAATGAAATTTCAAATGAAACAGATCACACACTTTTTAATTTGACTCCAGAGGAGCGTAAGCAACTGGATGCTGTTGTGGCACTATTCCCAAACTTTGAGACCCAAGGTTTAGGAAGAACTGGGATTATTAAGCACCATATCGATGTCGGTGACGCAGCCCCAGTGAAACAACGATTCTACCCCGTTTCACCGGCGGTGGAAAAATTGATGTTCACCGAAATCGATAGGATGCTTAAGTTAGGTGTGATTGAGCCATCTACATCAGATTGGAGCTCCCCAATGAGATTGGTTGTTAAGCCCAATAAAGTAAGGCTATGTTTAGATGCTCGAAAGCTAAATTTAGTTACCAGGAAAGATGCATATCCTCTTCCCAATATAGAGGGCATTTTTTCTAGGTTACCGAAGGCGAATATTATTTCTAAATTAGACCTAAAAGATGCCTTCTGGCAAATTGGGTTGGATGAGACATCAAAACATTTGACGGCATTCACAGTCCCGGGCCGGCCTCTATACCAATTTGTGGTAATGCCGTTCGGGCTGTGCAATGCCCCACAAACCATGTGCCGCCTCATGGATGCTCTCATACCACCTGACCTTCGCCACTCAGTTTTCGGTTACTTAGATGATTTAGTGATAGTATCTGAGAATTTCAAAGACCATCTTGACGTTTTAATGAGGATATCTGCACAGTTCAGAAAAGCGAACCTTACACTGAATGTGTCAAAAAGCAGATTTTGTGTTACCAAAGTTTCATATCTTGGATATGTTATCGGTAACGGAGGTATCACGACAGATCCCGAAAAAATAACCGCGATTACCAACTGGCCAGTACCAAAGAACTTAAAGCAAGTTCGAGGTTTTCTTGGACTGGCTGGATGGTATCGCCGGTTCCTCCAAAATTTCTCGACCGAGACATTCCATATCACTGAAATCTTATCTTCAAAGAAAAAGTTTAAATGGACCGACGAGGCCCAAAAGGCCTTCGATCGGGTTAAGAGCTTGTTAACGTCTGCTCCCGTATTGAGTAACCCCGATTTTTCTCGCAAATTTTACCTCCATTGCGACGCGAGCGATTTTGGAATCGGGGCGGTCCTCGTTCAATTAGATGATGACGGGAATGAGCGTCCGATAGCCTTTATGAGTAAAAAGTTGAACACCGCGCAACGTAACTACAGTGTTACGGAGCGTGAGTGTTTGGCTGCTCTAGAGGCTATCAAAAAGTTCAGGTGCTACCTTGAACTCCATGATTTTGAGGTCGTTACGGATCATTCCAGCCTCCTGTGGCTGATGCGTCAACCTGACCTTAGCGGACGGTTGGCTAGATGGGTATTTAAATTACAACCCTATAGGTTCACGATCAGTCACAGGAAGGGCAAGGACCATATTGTTCGCGACGCACTGTCCAGAATTCCAGCGGAAGAAATTTCGGCGTTGGAAATTGTTGATCCTGCCATAGACTTTGATTCAGCTTCTTTTGAAGATGTAGATTACAAGGATTTGAGAGACATGGTTATGAGAAACGAAAATAAATATCCCGATGTTAAAGTAGTAGATAAGTTCGTTTACTTCCGAACAGAACACTACTCGGGTGACGAATCTCAAGAACAACAATGTTGGAAGCTTTGGATTCCGCTGAGACTTCGTAGGGAGGCCATATCAAAGGCTCATGATGTCCCTGAATGTTCTCATGGAGGCATGGCCAAAACAATAGAGCTTCTAAGACGTACATTCTATTGGCCTGGCATGGTGAAAGATGTGCGGGACTACATCCGTTATTGCGAGACATGCAAGGTTACGAAAGCTCCAAACGCAGTATTGAAGCCTCCAATGGGTAGATTACCCGAAACTGTCCGTCCGTTCCAGCGATTATACGTGGATCTCTTAGGTCCATATCCTAGAACTAAATCCGGATACATCGGTATTCTGATAGTTCTAGATCACCTGTCAAAGTTCCACTGGCTATGTCCACTTAAAAAATTCACCGCTTCTCCTATCCAAGAATTCTTACAAAAGCATATATTTCATATTTATGGAATTCCGGAATGCATAGTTAGCGATAACGGCAGCCAGTTTCGATCCAATGAGCTAAATGCATTTTTGACCTCCTATGGCATTGGACATATTTACACAGCCCTTTACTCTCCGCAATCTAACGCTTCGGAGCGGGTTAATCGCTCATTGATTGCTGGGATAAGATCTTATTTGAAGGGTGACCATAGACAATGGGACGAAAAGCTCAGCCATATTAGCTGCGCTCTTCGTAACTCCTTCCATCAGGCTATCAAATGTTCCCCATATCATGCCATTTTTGGCTTCGATATGGTCACTCATGCCTCACAATATGAAATTCTTAAAAATTTGAATCAATTGAATGAGCCCAGTGTTTCGTTAGCTAGAGATGACCATCTTCAACTCATACGCCAAGATCTTCGGAAGCACATAAAGGAAGCCTATGAAAGAAATCAAAATGCATATAATTTGCGGACCAGACTACAGACTTTTGATATAGGACAGATTGTATATCGGAGGAACTTCGCTCAGAGCAGCGCCGAGAAACATTTCAATGCTAAGTTTGCCCCGGTTTTTATAAAGGCAAGAGTGAAGGAAAAACTAGGCAAACATTATTACATCTTAGAGGATGTGGATGGCAAAATAATGGGAACGTACCATGGGAAGGATATCCGTACCTGATCGTCCTTTTTCCATTTAATTAAGTTTCGTATAACTCACTTAATTATCCGGTTTTGTGGTGGACGATATATTGTCTGACCATAGAGACATTAAATTTTATTAACAATCCCCTAAGCCCTTATATGGTAGCAATTTTTATAGTTTGTTGTGACGAAAGTTTGCACTCTTTAAAATTGGTCTCAGACCCCATATCTGTCCGTCAGAGCATTCGTATGTATTATGCTTGCTCAATAGCCTATATTGTTTGGTATTGATTCAATTTGTCTGATATTGGCATAAAATTTGATTTTGGTGAGCAGGAAAGTGTAAAGTGTCTTGTAGTCGACCATGACCGAATTTGGATTTATCTTTTATTTATTTCTGTTCATCTAGCTTTGGCAGCTTTAATGTTTTTATCAGTGGTATCGACGATATGATGCTGATGAAAGTTTTGCTGCACAGGAGAATTCCTACACATCTCTCTAAAACACATTTGAAAAAACATTCTTTTTTTTTCTTTTTCGTTTCTTTACTTTTTCGAAAAAAAGAATCCAACAACAAAATTCTCCATTTATTCCTCCTCAAAAATAAGTTTAGCTTGAAATTGCTTAATCGTGGGAACAGCTGATTATTTCATTCATATTTTGTTTTGTCATACGCCGCAAAGCTCAGATGTGAGGCGTATGCACAAAGGTGTTTGTCATGGATAATATCATTGATAACATAACCGGTTCGTAAGACATTTAATATTTTCTTAGAATTTTGCGTAATTTCATTCATGAAATTTCTTGGGAATAATGCAAATTTTATAGCAAATTTGCCATTCATAAAAATTTGCCACATACTAGATACTTTTGTTGGCCAGAAATATTTGAGCCCGATTTGACTAAATTGGCAATGCGGAAAAGCTCTCGCAAATATTCTGCTTTTGTTAGATTTGACATTTTGCTTTGCTCTGGTTGAGAAAACTCAGGCTTGTCACCAAACTGCAGCCAAATTCAGGTTCTATTTCCTGAAAAACGTCGAAGAGAACAAGATCGTCTACTGTAAGAAAAAGACAAGAGAATTATATCCAAGTGGATATCTGAAATCCATAAAACAAAATATAGTCTGACAACATATTTATAAATTTTCAATACCATCCTGAGCCTCAATATAAGAATTTCAAAGGTAAAAACATTTTAATAGAATTTTTGGTGGACAAATATTTGATTGGCTGAAAATAATTTCCAGATTATACACCAAGGGAACACGTTTTCTACCCGTCCCTACTTTTGGATGACAGTCATCAAACATTTTTCCAGTTTTCCGAACTGCAACATACGAATTTGCGATCACTCTACCCACAGGGTAGTAGTGGATCGAAACGTTTTTTTGAGACATCTCCCAGCCTTGGAGTAACCGTTCATCCCGAAATACCAGAAGATTTAGTGCCTTCAACCATAAACTTTGATTTGAATTGACGCCTTGCGATTATACACTCGATTAGAAAATAATTACCTTTATTTGGACCAATTCCAGTACACCAGTGTGAACCAATTTTATCCCATAGAGTCGGGGAAACATTTTCCCACAACAACAGAATGGACCCATCGTCTTAAAATTTTTCCAACATTACACATTTTTTTCCAATCGTAATTTTTCAAGCCACGTTACTGGACACAGCATGCAAACAATCTTGATTTCTGCATGCATTGCAAACATTTTCCATAAAAGGAACTAACAGAACATAAATCTAAACCCTAAAAATTATTAGAATTTAGAATGGGAAGAAGTTCATTTAAAATTACGATCAAAATTAACTTTTTCCAATACGTCCAATTAATTATTTAAAATTTTATAATTGATACACAAAAAGAAAAATCAATCGCCTTAAAATAATATTATAAATTTAAAATGATTTTGAAAATCCAAATGATAATTGAGAATTACATCAATTTCGCTCAATTCTATTGCTTCAATTATCAAAGTTAAAAAATATTTTTTTAAGGAGAAAAAAAAATGGAAATTCAGTTTATTTTTTTTTTTGCAAACAAATCCGACATTAGACTACAATTTTTTTTAAGTAACACCTCATTACATAGAATTGGTTGATACACTGTGTATCTATTGTTAAAATGTTAAAATGCTAAATATTTATAATCTGTAGTTTCGTGGCGAGAAAAATTCTCAAAATTCGTAAATTTCGTCAAGAGTAATAATTCAAAACATACCAATTTAATTTGCATCAAGAAAAAATAATATTTGTCGCATGCTACAAAACAAAGGTATCAATGAATGCAGAACATAATTTTATATCAATTTTTTACGCTACGTTTGTAAACAAATGTGGTTCATAACAAATCAACAATAATATCAACCAGCATCCAGATCAGAGTGAAGGCCTTCAACGGATCGGGGAGTGGTGGTAAGTTTTTACAACTTTCATTCATTATTGTTTTCTTGCATTCTTTATATTGTACTCACATACTGTAGAGAGCCAGAGAGAAGAGCACAATAAAATATCACAATGCTGTTTTGTTGCTATGATTTGCTATAATTATTTTGTTTCATTGTTTGGTGTTCTCATCATTTTTATGTGATCTCTTGCTCTCTCTGTATCTCTCAAGTATCTGAATGGATATCATTGATTATTTGTTTTGGTTTGGTTCTTTCTTTCCTCATTGTTATCTAGTACAAAACTTTGCATTGGTTAACCCCTTAAAGTTCGTCAAAAATCCCGCGAAACGTATGTTTTGAATTAGTTTTTCCATTCTTGTTTAGCATAATTTTCTAATTAATCTTTTCATAAAATTTCATATGGCTATATAGAAAAAAATAATGTTAAGGAATTATATTTATATTAGTGAATTATTAATAAACTTTTTGAATGAATATATATATTGAAAATAATTTGAGTTCTATTCAATTATGAATTGGTAAAATGCTAAGGGACGTTTTCCTATTAAAAGGGATGGTTATATAAATTGGAGTAATTTAGATTTTGTTTAGGGGTCTTAATAAAATAGCCAATTAAGACGAAGGCTGGTGTGGGTTTTGAGGCACTTTCTCAGAACATCCGAGAAAGATTTTTACCGCGGCATTTTAATAGCACATACATAATCATTATCCATTCCAGTGGGGTTTCTCTTCTGGAGTTTTTGTTGTATTTCATTTGTAGTTTCTGGTTCAATTTTTATTAAACTGATTGGGGTTAAATAAATAGGGAGTCTATAATAATAACTGTGATGGTAACATGCCTTGGCTTGAGAAGGACCGAACCCTCCCCAACGATTGAAGCTAGCGGAATCAAAGGCTCCCGCAGTCCTACCTCACACCAAGATTCAGGATGCTTCCTAGGTATAAAAAATGTGCATCAACAGCGAATATCATTCGTGTACATTACAGTTAATGATTCCTCTAAAACTCTTATAAATCCAGAATCTGATATAGTCCTCATAGGTGAAATCTTTAAATTTATCTTCGGAAAGTGTCCTCAAGTCCTCAAGCCCTCCTGAAATTTTAAAGGAAACCCTAATATTTGGTTCATGGTGGTGGGTATTTAAGATTCGGCCCGGCCGATCTTAGTGCTGTATATACTTGTTTTTAAATAATTTTATAAATTATCACAAAGTCTTTGTCGTAAGTTCCCTTATTCCCTTAAATCTTTAAAAGTGAACTAATACGCAACAACATTGCATTAAATATTTAGTTTCATTATTTTTATACCCACCACCATAGAATGGTGATGGGGGTATAATAAGTTTGTCATTCCGTTTGTAACACATCGAAATATCGATTTCCGACTATATAAAGTATATATATTCTTGATCAGGGAGAAATTCTAAGACGATATAACGATGTCCGTCTGTCCGTCTGTCTGTCTGTCTGTCTGTCTGTCTGTCTGTCTGTCTGTCTGTCTGTCTGTTGTAATCACGCTACAGTCTTCAATAATGAAGCAATCGTGCTGAAATTTTGCACAAACTCGTCTTTTGTCTGCAGGCAGGTCAAGTTCGAAGATGGGCTACATCGGTCCAGGTTTTGATATAGTCCCCATATAAACCGACCTCCCGATTTGGGGTCTTGGGCTTATAGAAATCGTAGTTTTTATCCAATTTGCCTGAAATTTGAAATCTAGAGGTATTTTATGACCATAAAGAGGTGTGCCAAAAATGGTGAGTATCGGTCCATGTTTTGGTATAGCCCCCATATAGACCGATCTCCCGATTTTACTTCTTGGGCTTATAGAAACCGCAGTTTTTATTCAATTTACTTGAAATTGGAAATTTAGAGGTATTGTAGGACCACAAATACGTGTGCCAAAAATTGTGAGTATCGGCCTATGTTTTGGTATGGTCCCCATATAAAACGACCTCCCGATTTGGGGTCTTGGGCTTATAGAAATCGTAGTTTTTATCCAATTTGTCCAAAATTAGAAATCTAAAGGTATTTTAGGACCATAAAGAGGTGTGCCGAAAATGGTGAGTATCGGTCCACATTTTGGTATAGCCCCCATATAGACTGATTTCCCGATTTTACTTCTTGGGCTTATAGAAACCGCAGTTTTTATTCAATTTACCTGAAATTGGAAATCTGGAAGTATTGTAGGATCACAAATACGTGTGCCAAAAATTGTGAGTATCGGTCCATGTTTTGGTATGGTCCCCATATAAAACGACCTCCCGATTTGGGGTCTTGGGCTTATAGAAACCGTAGTTTTTATCCAATTTGTCTGAAATTGGAAATCTAGAGGCATTGTAGGACCACAAATACGTGTGCCAAAAATTGTGAGTATCGGCCTATGTTTTGATATGGTCCCCATATAAAACGACCTCCCGATTTGGAGTCTTGGGCTTATAGAAATCGTAGTTTTTATCCAATTTGTCCAAAATTAGAAATCTAGAGGTATTTTAGGACCATAAAGATGTGTGCCGAAAATGGTGAGTATCGGTCCATATTTTGGTATAGCCCCCATATAGACCGATTTCCCGATTTTACTTCTTGGGCTTCTAGAATACGTAGTTTATATACAATTTGCCTGAAATTGGAAATTTATAGGTATTTTAGGACTATAAATAGGTGTGCCACAAATGGTGAGTATCGGTCCATGTTTTGGTATAACCCCCATATAGACCGATATCCCGATTTTATTTCTTGGGCTTCTAGAATCTGAAGTTTTTATCCAATTTGCCTGAAATAGGAAATCTAGAGGTATTTTCGGGCCATAAAGAAGTGTGCCGAAAACGGTGAGTATCGGTCCATATTTTAGTATAGCCCCCATAAGAAAGATCTCCCGATTAACTCCTTGGGTTTGTAGAAACCGTAGTTTTTATCCGATTTGCCTGAAATTGTAAATATTCTGGTATTTTAGACTCACAAAAACGTGTATCGGATTAAGTTTCTATCGGTCCATTTGGTAATGCCTCCATATAAACCGACTTCACTTCTTGAGGATGTAGAAGGCGCACTGATCATGAAAATTGCTTGAAACTCAATGTAAAATTTCCAGATTTTACTTCTAAAGATTTAAGATTTCAAATCAAGACGTTATTTTATAATTTTCTTGCACACTTATTTTCTTGTTAATGATTCCTCAAAAACTCAAGCAAAAATGGTTCTTATAAATCCAGAATCTGATATAGTCCTCATAAGTGAAATCTTTAAATTTATCTTCGGGAAGTATCCCCAAGTCCTCAAGCCCTCCTGAAATTTCAAAGGAAACCCTAATATTTGGTTCATGGTGGTGGGTATTTAAGGTTCGGCCCGGCCGAACTTACTGCTGTATATACTTGTTATTTTTATTTTCATTATAATTTCGGTTTATTTTCAACTGGAGATGTTGTGGCAAATGTTGTGAACAGCATTGTATGTATACAGAAAAAAATTTCAAGAAAACTTTTCCAATTAAAATCTTAATTGAGTTTTAAAAAATTTTCAAAAAAAAAAATATAATTGAATCAACAAATTTTTAATTGAAATAAAAATTAATTCCACAAATTAATAGTATCAATTAATTTTTTAATTGGATCAATTAGTCTTTAATTGACTGTCAATTAATTTTTAATTGACTGTCATTTAATTTAATTGATACTATCATTTCTGTGATTGAAGACATTTCAATTAAAAAATTATTTGGATCAATTAATTTCGTGATTGAATCAGAAAAAAATTTTTTGTGTGTAATAATGATTAATAACAGGAATTCACTAAGTAATATTTATATTTATTCTATTAGTTGCTGGAATCCATTGTACTATCATTTCACTATAATTTGTAAAATATTAAAGAAAATGCATTCATGTGTAGTAGATTTAAATGTCAATCGAAGAGTTACCAATAAAATATAATGCTCATCTGTTACAATTGATTAATATAAAAGTAATTTAACCAATCTAAAAACTTTCTATTAAATTTTTGAAATTTTGGTAATCGTTTGCAATTCATGAACTAAGCGAAGGAAGGCCTCTGGGGAGGGGGCTTAGACCCCCCAGAAAAATTTTAGACCCCCCCCCCACAGAATTTTAAAACCTATTTACGACTTTGCATTGTGGTAGCAGTTGCCGATGACAATATATAATTTTATTTCTTAACATTGTCTTCTAAATTGTAAGTTACACTGTAAAAAAGCATGCCCAGTTCCAAAGATTTTGTCTTTACTTTAAAAATGTTGGTATTGATTCCGAGCCAAAGAAGCGGAGAAACCAATAAGGGTACTTTTAAGACACAATTCTCTTTTAAATTTGGGTTTTGCGTATTTGCTTCTAGGAAGCAAATTTTAATTTTTCGTTTTTTTCAGCTTTTTTTTCTTCATATGCTATCAAAGTCCTTTAAGAACGAGTTAACGAGAACTTTATTTTCCTAATTCAGACTCGACTTCCGGTAGAAATTATGATATATTTCAAGTAAAAACAAGTAAGTAAAGTAGAAAGTCGGGCGGGGCCGACTATATCATACCCTAAACCACCATTACAGAATAACTAATCATAATCATTTGTGGGGTAACATATAGGTCTGGGAGATAAACCGAAGTTGCATATTTAAGAAAATTAAGGGGTACATGTCTATGGGTGCTTTGTGTCAATCTGACTATAGCTCATAGTCAATGTTGCCAGGGAAAATGTTCGGTTTACCCTACAAGGACAAAAAAAGTTCCCTACTTTCCCATTAAATTTAAAAAGAATTACAAAACACAAATGGTTCTAAGTACTTTATTATCTTAAATCATGAATATGCAACGTATATACCTTAGAATATAAATTTGTATTACCACCACGGTTGCCACAGTTGGTAGAATTCTACCCAAATTAGTAATCTTTTTTGTTAAATCTCTATAAAAATAAAATTTTGGAAAAAGTTTCTATAAACAAATTTTTGTGTGAGAAATTTTTCTATAGAAATAAAATTTTGACAATAAATTCTATAGAAATAAAATTTTGAGAAAAAATTCCACAGAAATAAAATTTTGAGAAAATTTTTTATAGAAATAATATTTTGAAAAAAAAAATTCTATAGAAATACAATTTTGACAAAATATTCTATGGAAATAAAATGTTGACAAAAATTTTTACAGGAATAAAGTTTACCACACATTGTTAAAGATCAAGCCTTGCAGGCTTCTAATTTCCTCCTCTAGAGCCATCAAAATGTAAAAATTGTTACAAATTGTGTTGAGTGAAAATGTCCTACATTGTTGTCCTAGGGCCCTACAAGACGCTAAATATTAGAAAAACCCTACATATAGGGAATTTCCCCTACTTCTAGCAACACTGACTGTGTTGATAATGCACCTACGGAGTTAGTATGCCACTAATATTGAGCCCATTATTAAAAAAGAGAAAATCGCCCAATTAGTGTGGGTAATAAATACAAATTTGTAAAAATCGAGCAATATTCTTATGTAAGAGCTACAAGTACGTATAAGTACGATCGGCTAGTACATCAAAATTTGAAATTTGAGTACAATTGGTTAATAAATAAGAGTACTATGGCCAAATTTGGGAAAATCGAGCGATACATATATATGGAAGCTATATCTAAATCTGAACCAATTTACATAATACTTTGCGGGTTTGATTAATACCACAAAAGGTTACCTTGTGCAAAATTTGAGTAAGATCAGTAAAGAAATGAGGGCTGTATGGTCAAACATAACGTTATTAGGGGCGAATTTTTCAAAATCGGGTGATACATATATGGGAGCTATATCTACATCTGAACCGATTTCGATGATTTTTTGCACATATAGTTAGTGCTATAGAAGACTACATTTAGCCGAATTTGGGTAAGATCGGTTGATAAATAAGGGTTTTATGGCCAAATTTAGAAAAATCGGGCGGTACATATATATGGGAGCTATAGCTAAATCTGAACCGATTTGGATGATTTTTTGCACATATAGTTAGTGCTATAGAAGAGTATATTTAGCCAACTTTGAGTAAGATCGGCTGATAAATAAAGGTTTTGTGGCCAAATTTGGGAAAATCGGGCGATACATATATCTGAGAGCTATATCTAAATCTGAACCGATTTGGATGAAATTTTGCAGATTTGAAGGGCGATGGAAAAGATTACCTTTTGCCAAATTTGGTGACGATCCTTTTGAAAAAACGCGCAACGTGACCCCATTTGTCGAAATCGGGTAATACATATATATGGGAGCTATATCTAAATTTGATCCGATTTCTTCCTAACTCGATAGCGTTCGTCCTTGTGCCCAAAAAACTCCCTGTACCAAATTTAATCAAAATCGGTTAATAATTGCGACCGGAATCCTGTGAACAACAAATACATGGACAGACGGACGGACGGACACCAAGCGCTAGATCGACTCAGGAGGTGATTCTGAGTCGATCGGTATATATTTTATGGGGTCTAAAATGAATATTTCTGGTAGGCACATTTTTTGGCCGATCAAACATATTATACCCTGACCACTATGTGGTTTAGGGTATAAACATCTTTAAAATTAGGTGTTGAAGCACATGTCCTATATTTGAAAGATTTTTTGCTTTGTACTCAAGATGCAAAAATAGAACAAATTTAAAGACAATTTCATTAAATTAAAAGAATTTTTTCTGAATTATTTAAGTCAAATTGACCTTACCCTAAACATTTTTTTCTTTCATGTTATGACACCCATTTTTAAGTGAAATCACTTAATTATAAGGACAATACAACTTCATTGAAAAGTTTATCGACTTTTGGACCAGGAAAAAAACTTTATATTAGAAAAATGCGTCTTGTATGCTAAGCAAAATTTGCATTCGTATTTTAAAGACATGAAATCTTTGACCTCACGACAATATATTTTTCAGTGTACTTTCTTTATTATAAGGTGAATTAAAACATTTTGTGATATTTTCGCGAACAACATTTTTTAATAAGTTTTTATGATTTTTAATGTATTATTACGCTTGTCTGCAATATTTCACCTCGAATATTTTCAAAAATTTTAAAAATATTAAAATTTTCTACAATGGATTTAGCATTTTTGCGCCACAATTTGAAAAATTTTTACCATTTTATAAACTCTTACTCTTTTTTAACCTATTAAAAAAATTACCCATTAAAAATATGAAAAAGTGAGTTATAAACAAGTATATACGGCCGTAAGTTCGGCCAGGCCGAAGCTTATGTACCCTCCATCATGGATTATTTAAGTTGCGGTAACGCTTGCCGATGGCAAGGTATCTTAAAAAATCCTAACACCATCTTCTAAATTGTATGTAAGTCCATACGTGGTATATATTAAATCAAAAAAGATCGATCCAATACGTATATGATTCAGTTTGACAAAGTAAACATAAAATTTTGACAAAATTTTCTACAGAAATAAAATTTTAACAAAATTTTCTATAGAAATAAAATTTTCACAAAATTTTCTATAGAAATAAAAATGTTGACAAAATATTCTATAGAAAGAAAATTTTGACAAAAATTTCTACAGAAATAAAATTTTAACAAAATTTTCTATAGAAATAAACTTTTGACAAAATTTTCTATAGAAATAAAATCTTGGTAGATTATTTTTGGCTCGAGTGGCAACCATGATTATGAACCGAATAAAATTTGAACAAAATTTTCTATAGAAATAAAATTTTGACAAAATTTTCTATAGAAATAAAATTTTGGTAGATTATTTTTGGCTCTAGTGGCAACCATGATTATGAACCGATATGGACCAATTTTTGTGTGATTGGACCAATTTTGGTATGGTTGTTATACTAACACCACGTTCCTAATTTGAACCGGATCGGATGAATTTTGCTCCTCCAAGAGGCTCCGGAGATCAAATCTGGAGAACGTTTTATATGGGGGCTATATATAATTATGGACCGATATGGAGCAATTCTGTTATTAAAGATCAATTCACGGTTATTAAAGATCATATAATAACACCATGTTCCAAATTACAACCGGCTTGGATGAAATTTGCTTCTCTTGGAGACTTCGCAAGCCAAATCTTTGGATCGGTTTATATGGGGGCTATATATAATTATGAACCGATGTGGACCAATTTTTGCATGGTTGTTAGATACCATATACCAACATCATGTACCAAATTTCAGCCGGATCGGATGAAATTTTCTTCTCTTTTAGGCTCCGCAAGCCAAATCTGGGGATCGGTTTATATGGGGGCTATATATAATTATGGACCGATGTGGACCAATTTTTGCATGGTTGTTAGAGACCATATACCAACACCATGTACCAAATTTCAGCAGGATCGGATGAAATTTGCTTCTCTTAGAGGCTCCACAAGCCAAATCTGGGGATCGGTTTATATGGGGGCTATATATAATTAAAGACCTATATGGACCAATTTTTGCATGGTTGTTAGAGACCATATACCAACACCATGTACCAAATTTCAGCAGGATCGGATGAAATTTGCTTCTGTTTTAGGCTCCGCAAGCCAAATCTGGGGATCGGTTTATATGGGGGCTATATATAATTATAGACCGATGTGGACCAATTTTTGCATGGTTGTTAGAGACCATATACTAACACCATGTACCAAATTGCAGCCGGATCGGATGAAATATGCTTCTGTTAGAGGCTCCACAAGCCAAATCTGAGGGTCCCTTTATATGGGGGCTATACGTAAAAATGGACCGATATGGCCCATTTTCAATACCATCCGACCTACATCGATAACAACTACTTGTGCCAAGTTTCAAGTCGATAGCTTGTTTCGTTCGGAAGTTAGCGTGATTTCAACAGACGGACGGACGGACGGACGGACGGACATGCTTAGATCGACTCAGAATTTCACCACGACCCAGAATATATATACTTTATGGGGTCTTAGAGCAATATTTCGATGTGTTACAAACGGAATGACAAAGTTAATATACCCCCATCCTATGATGGAGGGTATAAAAATTGAATTAAAACAACTTCCTGCGTAGTTAGAACAATTAACTTCTTTGTGAGGAAATTTTTGGAAGTGCTTTCAAAGTTGGGCCTTTAAAACAACACCCAAATTTTTTGCTGGGAAAAAGTGTGGAACTACATTTAGTAGCTTTTTTATAAATTAATTGTCTAGTTATGTTGAAGTCTGATTTTTTATTCATTTTTATAAAATAAAACCTATAACTTCAGTCTATTAATGAACCTATAACTTCAGTCTATTAATTTGTTGCTAGTGGGGTTATAGCCCCTCCTAGGAAAATTGTCTAGCTACGCTAAGTGTATTTGTCATAAAACACATCCTTTGGATAAACTGTTTGTCTTTGTCTTTATTTTCAGGATTGATTACCTGAATTCATGAAATAAGATTTGCCTTAATTCTATTTCTAGCTGGAATCCATTGAACAACCATTTCATTAAATTTCTAAAATATCATCGAAAAGTCATTCATGTGAAATTGATTCAATGATGGTAATTCAGGAGTTGACTAATGAAGGCTAATTATGGTATCTGTTACAATTGATTAATATTAAAGTAATTTAACCAATTTAAAAGCATTCTATTAAAATTTTCTACAAGAAGATTTTTTCTGTAATCATTTTCAATTCAATAACTAAGTGTCCTTGTCATAAAGTCATACTTCGAATAAACTATTTGTCCTTATTCTCCATTTTCAAGAATTGGATGGTGGGGGGACTGCTCTTTCCAAAAGCCATAAATGTTGCTTTGTGGTCACATTGAGATTTCTCAAGTGTCTTCGAAAGAGTCCCACAACTTTGTAAATCTCTTCAAAGGGAAGGATTAAAGGCATTGATAGGATGGAATGGGGTAGTACAGAAGCAGCAGATTTTATTATCATATTATTTTTATAACTTCTTACGAAATGTCATAAAATTCTCTTCAACTAATATTAGATTCCTAGAAACTAAGTTTGTCCTCAAAATTCTTTGCACTGGTTTTGGAAGCCAAAGAAAGTAAATTTTCAATACTTATCATTGTTAGATAATTGATTCAAAGTTAGTTAAGACTGCCAAATTGAATAACTAATAATCATATTAAGAAGCACTTCCTTGCTCTTGTATGGAAATTCTATTAAGGGTCAATTAGAAATTCGCATCATTTCAATGGATTTTCTCGCAGCTACCATAGTGTCTCCAATCAGCAAGTTCAAGAGAAATTGTTAATTATTCTACCATTTGAAAACCCATAGATAATTGCAAGACAGATAAAATCAGATTATTAATTAATGCAAATCCTCTTAGTTATTTAGCATTTAAACAATAGATTAGAGCCAAATATTGAAAATGTATTAATGACAGCCATATGCAGGACATTCCTTAATATCAGTTCGGTAGCGACTATAAGAAGAACTGACGTTTAATGTAGTTTATCTGAATTTTAAATTAATTTTAAAAGAATTAAATACTTACCTTACACTGAAAAAAAAAATATTGTCGTGAGGCCAAATACTTCATGTCCTTAAAACACAAATGCGAATTTTACTAGCAAAGAAGGGGAGCCACCGTGGTGCAATGGTTAGCATGCCCGCCTTGCATACCCAAGGTCGTGGGTTCGATTCCTGCTTCGACCGAACACCAAAAAAAAAAGTTTTTCAGCGGTGGATTATCCCACCTCAGTAATGCTGGTGACATTTCTGAAGGTTTCAAAGCTTCTCTAAGTGGTTTCACTGCAAGGTGAAACGCCGTTCGGACTCGGCTATAAAAAGGAGGTCCCTTGTCATTGAGCTTAACATGGAATCGGGCAGCACTCAGTGATAAGAGAGAAGTTCACCAATGTGGTATCACAATGGACTGAATAGTCTAAGTGAGCCTGATACATCAGGCTACCACCTAACCTAACCTAACCTATTAGCAAAGAAGACGTATTTCTCTGATATAAAGTTTTTTCCTTGTTCAAAAGTCGATAAATTTAGCAATGAAGTCGTTTTGTCCTTATAGTTAAGTGATTCGAATTAAACATGGGTGTCATAACATAAAAGAAAACAAGTAAGGATAGTCTAAAGTTGGGCGGAACCGACTATATTATACCCTGCACCACTTTGTAGATCTAAATTTTCGATACCATATCACATCCGTCAAATGTGTTGGGGGCTATATATAAAGGTTTGTACCAAATACATACATTTAAATATCACTCGATCTGGACAGAATTTGATAGACTTCTACAAAATCTATAGACTCAAAATTTAAGTCGGCTGATGCACTAGGGTGGAACACAATATTACTAAAAACAAGTATATACGGCCGT
This sequence comes from Haematobia irritans, assembly GCF_050003625.1. Classification (NCBI taxonomy): domain Eukaryota; kingdom Metazoa; phylum Arthropoda; class Insecta; order Diptera; family Muscidae; genus Haematobia; species Haematobia irritans. The sequence continues at coordinate 48,608,622 of NC_134401.1, read as the reverse complement.
AAGTTCGGCCAGGCCGAAGCTTATGTACCCTCCATCATGGATTGCGTAGAAACTTCTTCTAAACACTGCCATCCACAATCGAATTACTTAAGTTGCGGTAACGCTTGCCGATGGCAAGGTATCTTAAAACCTCCTAGCACCATCTTCTAAATTGTATGTAAGTCCATACTTGGTATATATTAAATCAAAAAAGATCGATCCAATACGTATATAATTCAGTTTGACAAAGTACACATAAAATTTTGACAAAATTTTCTACAGAAATAAAATTTTAACAAAATTTTCTATAGAAATAAAATTTTTACAAAATTTTCTATAGAAATAAAAATTTTGACAAAATATTCTATAGAAAGAAAATTTTGACAAAAATTTCTACAGAAATAAAATTTTAACAAAATTTTCTATAGAAATAAACTTTTGACAAAATTTTCTATAGAAATAAAATCTTGGTAGATTATTTGTGGCTCGAGTGGCAACCATGATTATGAACCGAATAAAATTTGAACAAAATTTTCTATAGAAATAAAATTTTGACAAAATTTTCTATAGAAATAAAATTTTGAAAATGATGAAAATTTTATTATGAACCGAAGAAAATTTTAACAAAATTTTCTCTAGACATAAAATTTTGTCAAAATTTTCTATAGAAATAAAATTTTGACAAAATTTTCTATAGAAATAAAATTTTGGTAGATTGTTTTTGGCTCTAGTGGCAACCATGATAATGGGGGCTATATATAGTTATGGGTCGATGTGGACCAATTTTTGCATGATTGTTAGAGACCATATACCAACACAATGTACCAAATTTCAGCCGGATCGGATGAAATATGCTTCTCTTAGAGGCTCCACAAGCCAAATCTGGGGATCGGTTTATATGGGGGCTATATATAATTAAAGACCTATATGGACCAATTTTTGCATGGTTGTTAGAGACCATATACCAACACCATGTACCAAATTTCAGCAGGATCGGATGAAATTTGCTTCTGTTTTAGGCTCCGCAAGCCAAATCTGGGGATCGGTTTATATGGGGGCTATATATAATTATAGACCGATGTGGACCAATTTTTGCATGGTTGTTAGAGACCATATACTAACACCATGTACCAAATTGCAGCCGGATCGGATGAAATATGCTTCTGTTAGAGCCAAATCTGAGGGTCCCTTTATATGGGGGCTATACGTAAAAATGGACCGATATGGTCCATTTTCAATACCATTCGACCTACATCGATAACAACTACTTCTGCCAAGTTTCAAGTCGATAGCTTGTTTCGTTCGGAAGTTAGCGTGATTTCAACAGACGGACGGACGGACGGACGGACGGACATGCTTAGATCGACTCAGAATTTCACCACGACCCAGAATATATATACTTTATGGGGTCTTAGAGCAATATTTCGATGTGTTACAAACGGAATGACAAAGTTAATATACCCCCATCCTATGATGGAGGGTATAAAAAGGCCGTCTAAATACGTATATAATTAAGTTTAAAGTTTCTATAGAAATAAAATTTTGACAAAATAAAATTTTTACAACATTTTCTATAGAAGTAAAATTTGGAAAAATTTTCTATAGAAATAAAATTTGGATAAAATTTTCTATAGAAATAAAATTCTGACAAAATTTTCTATAGAAATAAAATTTTGACAAAATTTTCTATAGAAATAAAATTTTGACAAAATGTTCTATAGAAATGAAATTTTGACAAAATTTTCTATAGAAATAAAATTTGACAATGTTTTCTATAAAAATAAAATTTTGGTAGATTATTTTTGGCTCGAGATTATGAACCGATAAGGACCAATTTTTGTGTGATTGGGGATCACCTATATATAACTAAAGACCGATATGGACCAATTTTGGCATGGTTGTTAGAGACAATATACTAACACCACGTACCTAATTTCAACCGGATCGGATGAATTTTGCTCCTCTAAGAGGCTCCGGAGGTCAAATCTGGGGATCGGCTTATATGGGGGGCTATATATAATTATGGACCGATTTCGACCTATTTGTGCATGGTCATTAGAGAACATATACCAACACCATGTACCAAATTTCAGCCGGATCGGATGAAATTTGCTTCTCTTAGAGCAATCGCAAGCCAAATTTGGGGGTCCGTGGGGGCAATACGTAAAAGTGGACCGATATGGACCAATTTTGGCATGGTTGTTAGAGACAATATACTAACACCACGTACCTAATTTCAACCGGATCGGATGAATTTTGCTCCTCTAAGAGGCTCCGGAGGTCAAATCTGGGGATCGGCTTATATGGGGGCTATATATAATTATGGACCGATTTCGACCTATTTGTGCATGGTTGTTAGAGACCATATACTAACACCATGTACCAAATTTCAGCCGGATCGGATGAAATTTGCTTCTCTTAGAGCAATCGCAAGCCAAATTTGGGGGTCCGTTTATATGGGGGCTATTCGTAAAAGTGGACCGATATGGCCCATTTTCAATACCATCCGACCTACATCAATAACAACTACTTGTGCCAAGTTTCAAGTCGATAGCTTGTTTCGTTCGGAAGTTAGCGTGATTTCAACAGACGGACGGACGGACATGCTCAGATCGACTCAGAATTTCACCACGACCCAGAATATATATACTTTATGGGGTCTTAGAGCAATATTTCGATGTGTTACAAACGGAATGACAAAGTTAATACACCCCCATCCTATGGTGAAGGGTATAAAAATATGGGACACATTTAAATCTGAAACAATTTTAAGGAAACTTCGCAAAAGTTTATTTATGATTTATCGCTCGATATATAAGTTAACACGTTGCAACAACGGAGCTCCCACGATTAAGTGCTGACTCAATGTCTAGCCAATGAACCCTAAGCAGGCTATTGGATATCACACACGAGTAGCAACGTCAGGTATTCTGCCTGGCGTGTGCATTGGCCAGCGACGACAGCAAGCTGTAATTATTTTTTGGTAGTTCTTAAATAGACAGTTCTATAAGTGAGCTCATATTAAAAGCATTAAAGAATAAGTCATGCAATAAAGGAAATATTTTTATTCATACGATCTGTGGTGTTACTTTTCTATAATTAGTAATAGGTTATACAAAAAAGTAAGTGGCGACCAACGTGGCTAAAAAGTTATAAAGTGATAATAAAAACATCCTGTTGAAAAAAAAAACAACAGACAACAAGAAACAAGAAACAATAAAGCAAAAAAAGAGGCAACAACAACAAAGCAAACAACAAACAAAAAAGACAAAAACAAAAAATAGAAAATTATAATAAAAAACATTCTGTTGAAAAAAAAAACAACAAGAAGAAACATTAAAAAAAAAGAACAACAACAAAGCAAACAACGAACAAAAAAGACAGAAACAAAAAATAAAAAATTATAATAAAAGACATTCTGTTGAAAAAACAAGCAACCAAACAAAAAATCGACAACAACAGCCAAGCAGACAGCAAGCAAAAAAGCAAAGAGACCTGGATATTTGAAGCTGAAGAAAATATTCACCATCAATCAAGCCGGACGATGTTTCCTTTTAATTTAATATTATTGTGAGTAATTACAAAAGAAAAATTTAAATTGTTTTATAAATTGAGATAAGTAAATAGGAATATTAAGCCAATTGTAAATTGTTAATACATTTCAACTTTTTAAATATTTCTAAAATCGTTAAGAATTGTTGCATTTAATATTAATAAAGAAAAATTTAATGTTCAAAGCCAGATAGTGTGGTAACAGTAGACTAGTAAAAAAAAGAAAAGAAAATTGTTAAAACATTTCAACCTTTTATTTATTTCTAAAATCGTTAAGAATTGATGCATTTAATTAACTAAATATTAATAAAGGAAAATTTAATGTTCAAAGCCAGATAGTGTGGTAACAGTAGACTAGTAAAAAAAAGAAAAAAAGAAAATTGTTAAAACGTTTCAACCTTCTAAATATTTCTAAAATCGTTAAGAATTGATGCATTTAATTAACTAAATATTAATAAAGAAAAATTTAATGTTCAAAGCCAGATAGTGTAGTAACAGTAGACTAGTAAACAAAAAGAAGAGAAAATTGTTAAAACATTTCAACCTTTTAAATATTTCTAAAATCGTTAAGAATTGATGCATTTAATTAATTAAATATTAATAAAGAAAAATTTAATGTTCAAAGCCAGATAGTGTGGTAACAGTAGGGACTAAAAAAACAAAAAGAAAGAAAAGAACTTAGGCATTTTTTTTTTTTTTTTTTTTGGCAAGAGGTGGTTCTCATGAGTAGAGAGAACGACGAACTCGAGGAAGTAGTACAAAGAATCGGTAGAATTAGCGTTTCTGAACAGGGTAACGTCGGGACAATGGCGTTGACAGCAGAACAGGTTAGGGCTATGATGGAGGTTGCCGTTGGCACCGCCTTAAGGACACAAAAGCAGGCATTCGATAATCAGATAGAGGAAATTAATCAGCGATTTAACCAAATTGCAGTCACGACCCCTAATGTCGAACCATATAAGGAAATTGAAATAGTGTCTGGAAGGCAATGTGATGAGCCACTAGACATAGTAAAATCTCTGCCGGACTTCGAAGGGAGGCAGGAGACGTACGTCTCATGGCGTCAAGCGGCGCATACTGCCTATAAGGTATTTGAAAATTATGAAGGTAGTTCGAAGCACTACCAGGCTGTCGCCATTATTAGAAATAAAATAAAAGGACCCGCCGATATGGTGCTTTCGTCTTTCAATACGGTTCTTAATTTTAAGGCAATTATTGATCGCCTTGACTTCACATATTCGGATAAAAGACCAATTTATTTAATTGAACAGGAGCTTTCCATTCTCCGCCAAGGCAATAAAACTCTTTTGCAGTTCTACGAAGAGGTCGAAAGGAAACTTACGCTTTTGACAAATAAGACAATTATGACATATGACAGGTCAACCGCTGCATCCATAAATGAGAAGTATAGAATGGATGCACTGCGGGTTTTCATATCAGGTACTAAAAAAGGGTTGAGCGATGTCCTGTTTTCGGCTAGACCTACTGATTTACCCACAGCCTTGGCATTAGCCCAAGAGGTCGAGTCTAACCATGAACGATATGTATTTGCCACAAATTATGCGAGGTCTCTCGAAAATAGGGAAAAACAACCAAATAGGGAAAGTGTCATGGGAAACCAAACACCCAAAAATCCTTATTTCACAAGGAGCAAGGACTTTGATAACAGGACTCCTCGGAATAGAGAACCTGTTCAACCAATGGACGTGGACGAGTCGATGCGTTCTAGACCGTCGGCAAGATTTCAAGCAGGAAGTAGGGGCCCCCCTCAGCTAGCCAACTACGATTTCCAACCACGGAACCAGTATGGTCAAACACCACAGGCTCGGTACCACAGTGGTCCAGCTCTGGGCCAGGCAATGAAACGGCAGCACAATGGTTCTGCTAGATTTACAGGACCCAAACTGCAGAGGATTAACCACATCTCGCAGGGAAATGATAATGATCAAGATGACTATCAGGATATGGCTGAATCTGTAGTCTCGCAAATCAATGACGAGAACGAATTTGACCAAATAAATTTTTTAGACAAAACTCCCTGCTACCGTTCATAGAACGAACGATCGCGGGGAGAACCATTAAGTTATTAATAGACACAGGGGCATCAAAAAACTACATAAAACCACTTAAAGAAATTGAGAACATAGTCCCTGTGGATAACCCCTTTATAGTGAAATCAATTCACGGTTTCAATATAGTTAAGGATAAATGTCGTGTCAATTTATTCGACACAAATGCTACATTCTTTATACTACCATCGCTTTCTACTTTCGATGGTATAATCGGCCTTGATCTGCTAACGCAGACTAGCGCAAAGTTAGATTTCGAAAACGAGGAAATCCAAACAAAATTTGGATCAGAAAGTATACAATTTTTGAAGTGTGCGAAGGTAAACTTCACACAGGTAGAGGACATAATTGTCCCTGAAGCAATCACGAACAAATTTCGCCAAATGTTAAAACGTATTTTAGGGGTATTTGCCAACTCTAACGAGTCTCTACCCTTTAATACAAACGTAGTAGCCACGATCCGCACTAAAAGTGAGGAACCGATCTACTCAAAGCTATACCCATACCCAATGGGTGTAGCAGACTTCGTAAACAAGGAGATACAGGAATTATTAAAGAATGGCATAATCAGACCATCCAGATCCCCATATAACAATCCCATATGGGTGGTCGATAAAAAAGGCAAGGACGAGTATGGCAATACCAAGAAACGTCTCGTCATAGATTTCAGGAAGCTAAATCAGGAAACCGTTGATGACAAATATCCTATTCCAGATGTTTCTACAATTCTGTCAAACCTGGGGAAGGCTAAATACTTCACCACCCTTGACTTGAAATCGGGGTTCCATCAAATATCTCTCGCGGAATGGGACAGGGAGAAAACAGCATTCTCCGTAGGAAACGGAAAATACGAGTTCTGCAGACTCCCTTTTGGCCTAAAAAATGCTCCCAGCATTTTCCAGAGAGCAATAGACGACGTCCTTAGGGATCAAATAGGAAAAACATGCTACGTTTACGTAGACGATGTTATTATTTTTTCAGAAAACGAAGAAGATCACGTGACCCATATTGAATGGGTTCTACAACGCCTATATGAGGCCAATATGAGGGTTTCCAGAGAAAAATCACACTTTTTTAAGGAAAGTGTTGAATATCTGGGATTCGTCGTATCTAAACAGGGAATAAGAACAAGCCCTGAGAAGGTTAACGCTATTCGCAATTACGAGCGTCCCACAACGTTATTCAACGTCAGATCCTTCTTAGGACTCGCCAGTTATTACAGATGCTTTATCAGAAATTTTGCTTCAATAGCGAAGCCACTCACAGACATCTTGAGAGGCGATAATGGCAAAGCAAGTGCCCATCAGTCCAAAAAAATTCTGGTAGACTTAAACGAATGTCAACTTCAAGCGTTTGAGAAATTAAAGGAATTGCTAGCCTCGGAGGATGTTCTACTGCTATACCCGGACTTTAAAAAACCATTCGATCTAACGACGGATGCTTCCTCGTTAGGTTTGGGGGCAGTTTTGTCGCAGGGGGGGAGACCGATCACTATGATCTCCAGAACCCTCAAAGATAGGGAATTAAACTTCGCGACAAATGAACGCGAATTGCTCGCCATAGTTTGGGCACTAGCCAAACTAAGGAACTATCTCTATGGTGTGAGAGAGTTAAATATTTACACGGACCACCAGCCACTTACGTTTGCGGTTTCGGACAGAAACCCTAACGCGAAGATAAAACGCTGGAAAGCATTCATAGAGGAGCATAACGCAAAAATTTTTTACAAGCCAGGAAAGGAAAACTTTGTGGCTGATGCACTTTCACGCCAGAATATCCACGCCTTGGAGCAGGAGACCCATTCCGACGTCGCGACCGTTCATAGCGAGGACTCCTTTACATACACCATAGAGACGACGGACAAACCTCTGAATTGTTTTAGAAATCAAATAGTTCTGGAAGAGGCGTCGTTTCCCAGGAAGAGGAACTTTATTTTATTTTCCGAAAAGACCCGACACGTCATCGAATTCTCGGACAGAAACATGCTAATAGAGGAAATAAAGCTTGCTGTGAATCCGAACGTGGTAAATGCAATACATTGCGATTTGCCAACGCTAGCTATCGTTCAAAATGAACTTGTTAAGTACTTTCCGGCTACCAAATTCTGGCACTGCAGGAAGTTAGTTTTGGACATTTTTGATAAAAACGAACAAATGGAAATAGTCGCTACTGAGCACAATCGTACTCATCGAGCGGCCCAAGAAAACGTTAAGCAAATTCTTCTTGATTACTACTTCCCAAAGATGACCAAACTGGCAAATGAAACTGTGACTAACTGCAAAATTTGTTCAAGGGCCAAGTATGATAGGCATCCGTGTAAACAGGTTATGGGTGCAACTCCAATACCGTCATACCCCGGCGAAATGTTGCACATCGATATATTCTCCACGGACAAAACCTATTTTCTCACGTGCATCGACAAGTTCTCAAAATTTGCCGTTGTCCAGCCAATCCCTTCACGGACAATAGTTGATTTAAAAGCTTCAATTTTGCAGCTAATTAACATTTTTTCTAACACCAAAAATATTTATTGTGACAACGAACCGTCACTTAAATCCGAGACTATAACATCATTATTGAGGGACCAGTTTGGGATTACGATTGCCAACGCGCCTCCTCTTCATAGCACATCGAATGGCCAGGTCGAGCGGTTCCATAGCACTCTTCTGGAAATCGCAAGGTGCCTCAAATTAGAAAAGAAAATCGATAGCACAGTGGATATCATACTGCTATCAACGATTAAATACAATCAGACAATACACTCCGTAACAAACGAAAGACCAATTGACGTAATACATTCTGGAAATTCGAGTCCCAATCAAGAAGTAAAAGCAAGAATAACAGATGCCCAACGTACCGTATTAGAACGGAACAACACTTCGAGACAAAATAGGGTGTTCCAAGTTGGCGAGACTGTGCTGGTTAGGAATAATAAAAGGCTTGGGAATAAGCTTACCCCGCTATATTCAGAGGGAAAAATAGAAGCGGACTTAGGGACAACAGTGCTTATTAAGGGGAGGGTGGTCCATAAGGACAACCTGAGATAAAGAATTAAATTTTCATTTTTCACCACTACACTTTCCTTGGCATATTGTTCAGATATTAGCTCTTACTGCAATGATCTCGTATTTACGTATTTACGATATGGTATGGGTGTCGTTAATCCGCACTTCCACACGCACTTTATACGAACTTATGACAAATTCCGACTGATATTGAAAATTGTATCTCTTCATTTTGTAGAACTCTGACCGTGGCAGACCTTTTGTTTCTTACTACCCCGAAATTAATAGACTATACCAACTCTGACTACATACCCATCATGGACGGTAGCGTCATCATTTGGCGAGATTATGGTTTCCTCTGTCATAAATCCAACTTGACAAGGTATTACGAGATTGTCGAGGAAACAAGGGGGCTTACGAACCATTTCCCTATGTCCCACATGAGGAAGTTAATGGAATCGGATGTAGAACACATACTGAACCTTTTAGACTCCCTGAATAACCACCGTAGACACACAAGAAGCATAAACCTATTGGGTACAGCCCTTAAAGTTATTGCGGGAACACCCGATTTTGACGATTTCGAAGATATGAAATTCAAGGTACAGAACTTAATAAAGGAGGAAAATAGACAAATAACAATTAACACCAAGACACAGGACCAAATAAATAAATTAACGGACACTGTCAATAACATCATTAAAAGTGCGGGAGACAAACAGGTAAATACAGGATCCTTATACGAAAGTTTGTTAGCCAGAAACAGAATTATGATCCTGGAAATAGAGACCTTAGTGCTATCCATCACCCTTGCAAGGTTAGGTATTGTAAATCCTATACTTTTGGATACCCATGATTTGGCAAATATTGTAAACGCGAGTAACACAACTGTAACCGATGTAATAGAGGCAGCGAATGTAAGAGCTCTATTAGATAGCAATTTTTTATATTTCTTAATTAAGTACCCTAGACCTAGACTCGTATGTAAGAAAATACTGCTATTTCCGGTCCAGCATGATGGCAAAATTCTACACTTAGGCGAAAACACCGTTGCCGACTGCGAAATGGGAATGCTTGCAATAGGAAGCTGTAATGCCACACTTACAACAACGTTTTGCAGAGAACGAACACACCCGTCCTGTGCCCAGCAAATCCATTCCGGGGGTCTAGCCCACTGTTCCACCCGACCAAGCCATCTCGAGCCGGTTGTATTGATAGATGACGGAATTATCATCATAAATGACAACACTGTTACAGTAAGAACACCAGAAAATACTGCAACAGTCTCGGGAACATTTCTGGCCACCTTCGAGAGCGAAATCCAAATCAACGACACAACTTATAGAAATCCAAAAGGGAAAATAATGAAAACCCCTAGCTCCGCAACGATCACCAATGTAAAAATTATTGGGCATGAGGAAGTGTTAAGCCTCCCATATCTTAAAAAGCTGAGTATCGAAAATTTACAGCACATTGGCGACATTAAAAGCACACTCATCATTGGTCCAACTACGTTTACCATTGGGTTGGTAGCGGCTCTGGCTACTTACTTCCTCTACTCGAAATTAAGGCGAAAGCGTAAGCAGACGCAACGAAACAATGCTATTCAAGCCACCATTGAAAGTTTTAGAAGAACCGAGGACGGCTCTCACTTAAGCGAGGGAGGAGTTAACACGTTGCAACAACGGAGCTCCCACGATTAAGTGCTGACTCAATGTCTAGCCAATGAACCCTAAGCAGGCTATTGGATATCACACACGAGTAGCAACGTCAGGTATTCTGCCTGGCGTGTGCATTGGCCAGCGACGACAGCAAGCTGTAATTATTTTTTGGTAGTTCTTAAATAGACAGTTCTATAAGTGAGCTCATATTAAAAGCATTAAAGAATAAGTCATGCAATAAAGGAAATATTTTTATTCATACGATCTGTGGTGTTACTTTTCTATAATTAGTAATCGGTTATACAAAAAAGTAAGTTATATGTATTAGAAGTTTAGGAAAATTAGAGTCATTTTTACAACTTTTCGACTAAGCAGTGGCGATTTTACAAGGAAAATGTTGGTATTTTGACCACTTTTGTCGAAATCAGAAAAACATATATATGGGAGCTATATCTAAATCTGAACCGATTTCAACCATAGCACAGCTACAATGCTAATTTTACTCCCTGTGCAAAGTTTCAACTAAATCGGAGCAAAAAATTGGCCTCTGTGGTCATATGAGTGTAAATCGGGCGAAAGCTATATATGGGAGCTATATTTAAATCTGAACCGATTTCAACCAAATTTTGCACGCATAGCTACAATGCAAATTCTACTCCCTGTGCACAATTTCAATTAAATCCTAGTAAAAGATTGGCCACTGAGTGTAAATGGGGCGAACGATATATATGGGAGCTATATATCGTTCGCCCCACCTCAACCAGATTGGGGTAAAACTCTCGCTTCGTATTAGTCCATATCGGGCGAAAGATATATATGGGAGCTATATCTAAATCTGAACCGATTTCAACCAAATTTGGCACACTTGACTATAGTACTAATTGTTCTTCTTGTGCAAAATTTTAAACAAATTAGGGTAAAACTCTGGCTTCTGGGGTCATATAAGTCCATATCGGGCGAAATATATATATGGGAGCTATATCTACATCTGAACCGATTTCTTCCAAAATCAATAGGGTTCTATTCTGAGCCAAAACACATACTTGTGCCAATGTGTTCACGGACAGACGGACATGGCTATATCGACTCAGGAGCCCACCCTGAGCATTTTTGCCAAAGACACCATGTGTCTATCTCGTTTCCTTCTGGGTGTTGCAAACATATGCACTAACTTATAATACCCTGTTCCACAGTGTGGCGCAGGGTATAAAAACATAAATGTCGGAAATAATATCAAAATTTTAAAATCAGTTTAGATTTGTTCGGACTGGTACATTTGGCACGAATTATGGCCATCAAACGGCCGACAAAGCCATCGCACGCTGCAAACATTCAGCATGGACATTCCAATAGTACTCAGTACCATCGCATTCAACAAGCTTCAACCAAGAATGGTTTGAATAGGAGAGTCCTCATTCATTCATTTCTGCGCACAATGACCACAGAAATATCCGGATCTCAATTCGTTGGACTTTGGCGCCTGGGACAGAGCCACTTTCTGCGGTATTATGGGAGCAAATGGAGCCCCTCAACTGTATTAATATCTTACGTTTTTATTTCAAAACAAGTTAGAAAAGTCTAAAGTCGGGCGGGGCCGACTATACGAGGGCATTTCGGAGACTTCTCAGCTTAGCTCAAAAAGCGTGGTATAGACAGAAAAAAAGTTAAGTGTTTTGGAAGCTTGCATCTCTGTTATGAACTCATGATAAATTTTGTTTCGATCTGGCAACTCCTTCATATAGAAACAAGTGTTCAAAAAAGACTCATCCACAATTTTTTTACAATGGAAAAATTAGGAATGCGTGCTGCCATTAAATATTTACATAAAAAAGGTTTATCGGGACAAGAAATTCATAATGATATGGTGAATGTGTTAGGTGAAAGTGCTCCTTCATATGCAACAGTAAAAATATTGAAGAAATTGGGTTGCTGAATTTAAACGTGGTCGTACAAGCATTGAATATGAAATTGTAGCCAGAGTGCATGATATGGTATTAAATGATCGACGAATAAAAGTGCGTGAAATTGCTAAAATCATGGGCATCTCAAATGATCGATTCCATTTAATTTTTCTGCAAGATGGGTGCCGCATTTGTTTACAGTCGATCAAAAACGAATAAGAAGGAACATTTCTCAAGCTTGTTTGGATCGTTTTAAGCTAAATAAAATGGATTTTAAGCATCCTTTCATAACTGTTGATGAGACAAGGATCCACCACTATACTCCAGAGACAAACGAACAATCCAAACAATGGACTGAAGCTGGAAGAAGTGCCCCAAAGAAGGCAAAAACAATTCAATCGGCTGGTTAGGTTATGGCAACGATTTTTTGGGACTTCAAAGGTATTTTATTGATTGACTATCTGAAAAAGGGTAAAACAATAAATTCAGAGTACTATTGCAACCTTTTGGATCAATTAAATGTACAAATTGGAGAAAAACGTCCTGGCTTACAACACACAAAAAAATCATTTTTCATCAAGACAACGCACCAGCGCACAAGAGTCTTTTAACAATGGCTAAAATCTACGAATTAAAGTACGAGTTGCTTGACCATCCACCTTATTCTCCTGATTTAGCTCCCAGTGACTTTTACTTGTTCCCAAAACTAAAAAAAATCCTTGCTGGCAAGCGTTTTACCTCAAATGAAGATGCAATTACAGTTGTAAACCACTATTTTGAAGACCTTGAGAAAAACTATTTTAAGCAAGAGATAGAATTGCTAGAAAAGCGTTGGACTAAGTGTATTGAAGTTTCAGGAGATTATATTGAAAAATAAAAATATTTTTGAAAAACTAACTATTCTCTTTTATTGATAGGCTTAGAAGTTTCCGAACCGCCCTCGTATTATATTCTTCACCACTATGTAGACCAAAATTTTTGATACCATCACAACTCCTTCAAACTTGTTGGGAGTTATTATAAAATTCCGGTGAAATGGGGGTAAAATATGAAATTTTTTACCATATTTCCCCAAATCAGGCGTATATATAAGTTGAAATAAATTTGGTAAACAATGCTAAAATCTTAATTTTACTCTCCGGTTGAATCTAAATCGGGCGAAAGATATATATTGCAGCTATATCTAAATCTGATCCGATTTTTACCAAATTTGGCATGGATAGCTATAATATTAATTCTACTCCCTGTGCTATGCCTCACATAAATCGGAGTAAAACTTTGGCCTCTATGGTCATCATCATCAATTCTACTATCTATGCAAATTTTTACGTGAATCGGTGTTAAAATTTTGACTCTACGGTCATATGAGTCTAAACCGTGCGAAAAATATATATGTGAGCTATATCTAAATCTGAAGCGATTTCAATTAAATTTAGCAAGTATTGGTAGAATGTCAATTCTACTCTTTGTGCAAAATTTCACGTAAACGTGTGTTAAACTTTGGCCTCTGTGGTCATATGAGCCCAAATCGGGCGAAAGATATATATGAGAGCTGTAGCTAAATCGGAATCGATTTGGTTGATATTTTGCAAGTTTTTCGAGACTCATAAAATATTCGGATGTACGGAATTCGAAAAAGATCGGTTGATAAAAACGCCAATTATCACCAGATCGTCGATAAATATATATGACAACTAAAGGGTGATTTGTTAAGAGCTTGATAACTTTTTTTTTTTAAAAAACGCATAAAATTTGCAAAATCTCATCGGTTCTTTATTTGAAACGTTAGATTGGTCCATGACATTTACTTTTTGAAGATAATTTCATTTAAATGTTGACCGCGGCTGCATCTTAGGTGGTCTATTCGGAAAGTCCAATTTTGGGCAACTTTTTCGAGCATTTCGGCCGGAATAGCCCGAATTTCTTCGGAAATGTTGTCTTCCAAAGCTGGAATAGTTGCTGGCTTATTTCTGTAGACTTTAGACTTGACGTAGCCCCACAAAAAATAGTCTAAAGGCGTCAAATCGCATGATCTTGGTGGCCAACTTACCGGTCCATTTCTTGAGATGAATTGTTCTCCGAAGTTTTCCCTCAAAATGGCCATAGAATCGCGAGCTGTGTGGCATGTAGCGCCATCTTGTTGAAACCACATGTCAACCAAGTTCAGTTCTTCCATTTTTGGCAACAAAAAGTTTGTTAGCATCGAACGATAGCGATCGCCATTCACCGTAACGTTGCGTCCAACAGCATCTTTGAAAAAATACGGTCCAATGATTCCACCAGCGTACAAACCACACCAAACAGTGCATTTTTCGGGATGCATGGGCAGTTCTTGAACGGCTTCTGGTTGCTCTTCACTCCAAATGCGGCAATTTTGCTTATTTACGTAGCCATTCAACCAGAAATGAGCCTCATCGCTGAACAAAATTTGTCGATAAAAAAGCGGATTTTCTGCCAACTTTTCTAGGGCCCATTCACTGAAAATTCGACGTTGTGGCAGATCGTTCGGCTATTCATGATGAAATGTCAAAGCATACTGAGCATCTTTCTCTTTGACACCATGTCTGAAATCCCACGTGATCTGTCAAATACTAATGCATGAAAATCCTAACCTCAAAAGAATCACCCTTTATATCTAAATCTGAACTGATTTCTTCCAAAACCAAGTTTCAAGTGCAAGTGTCTCTGTCTCGAAAGACGATCTTATGCTTAAACTGCGACCTGTACTTTGCACACAAAAATACATGAACAGACAGACAGACAGTCAGACCGACAGACGGACATAGCTAAGGTATAATAAACGATGAGTCTCTGACTTTTCCTTTTTGGCATTACATACAAATGCACCAGCTTATTATACCCTGTACCACAGTAGTGGTGAAGGGTATAAAAATATAATTAGAAGATCTATATTGAAAGTACAGCATTTTTACACCCTTCACCATAGAGTGGTTCCAAATCGCTGATTTCGAAAATAATTCTGCAACTTTTGAACGGATATAATCCGTAAAGACCCACCAACGAACATTTTAGGTCCACAATACTGATCCTCTTTGTTAAAATTTTGCAAAAGAAATAAATTGTGCACTATAAGAGATATTCGCACACACATCATCGAAATCAATTCATAATTGTGGATGTGACAGCTAAACCACAATTTCATACACCCGAGATGAGCAACTTTCAACGATAACCAAATTTGACTTCCGTAGCCTTTTGGAAGAAAAAGATTCATCCGATCCGGTTTTGATATCTGATGTTCGTGTATCGGTCCATAATTATATATAACCCTTATATAAACCGATTACCAGATTTGATCTCCCCACCGCTTTGACACATCCGGATCTCTTGAAAGAGTAAATTTCATCCGATCCGGTTAAAATTTGGAACCTGATGTATGGATGTATGGACCATATCGGTTCATAATTATGTATATAGTTACCCCTAAGGGTAACTACCCGCTTGTTCGGCAAATAGCTATTGTCGCTTTTTCCCTGCTTATATAAGCACTCCACATGTGCAGGCGGTTATTTTGGTATAGAATAATGATTTCAAAAAGTACTAAAGACCCCTTTTCTAAATGCATATAATGCACCATTTCGTTTCACCCAATTCAGCACCATAAAGTAATCAATTAAATAGTCGATAGACTATATTGGGCATTACCAGTTGAGGATGAAATCGATTAGAAAGACCCTGTTACTCTCACAAAAAAAAAATGAGAGAGAAATTAAAAAAGTGATCATTTAATTTCGGTATCTAAAAGTAATGTACGAAATAGTTTCTCGAGCAAAATTAAACAAAACAAAAAAGCAATTATGTTCTTAATTTGGTTTTGATGCTTACGCGTAATGCATAAAAAGATATTATGCTTGTCCTAATCGTAAAGAGATGAAAGAACAAAACAAGTATATACGGCCGCAAGTTCGGCCAGGCCGAATCTTATGTACCCACCACCATGGATTGCGTAGAAACTTCTACGAAAGACTATCATCCACAATCGAACTACTTGGGTTGTGGTATCTTAAAACTTCTTAACATCGTTTTCTAAATTGTGATTTAGTCCATACATGGTATATATTAGACAAAAAAGTTATGTATAGTTAAGTCTACAAATAATTACAAATCGATATGGACTTTTTGTACGTAGAGAGCCAGAATTGAAATATGGGGGTCGCTTATATGGGGGCTATATACAATTATGAACTTGATATGGACCAATTTTTGTGTGATTGGGGATCGATTTATCTGAGGGCCATATATAACTATACACCGATATGGACCTAGTTAGACATGGTTGTTAACGACCATATACTAGCACAATGTACCAAATTTCAACTCACTCGGATGAAATTTGCTCCTCCAAGAGGTTCCAAAACCAAATCTCGGGATCGGTTTATATGCGGCTATGTACGATTATGGACTGATATGGACCACTTTTGGCATGGTTGTTAAATACCATATACTACCACCACGTACCAAATTTCAAGCAGATCGGATGAATTTTGCTTCTCCAAAAGGCACCGGGGTCAAATCTGGGGATCGGTTTATATGGGAGCTATATATAATTATGGACTGATAGGAACCAATTCCTGCATGGTTGGTGGATACCATATACTAACATCACGTACCAAATTCCAACCGAATGGGAAGAATTTTGCTCTTCCAAGGGGCTCTGGAGGTCAAATCTGGGGATCGGTTTATATGGGGCCTATATATAATTATGGACCGATATCGACCAATTTTTGCATGGGAGTTTGAGGCCATATATTAACACCACGTACCAAATTTCAACTGAATCAGATGAATTTTGGTCTTCCAAGAGGTTCCGGAGGTCAAATCTGGTGATCGGTTTATATGGGGGCTATATATAATTATGAACCGATGTGGACCAATTTTTGCATGGTTGTTAGAGACCATATACTAACATCACGTAGCCAATGTCCGCCGGATCGGATGAAATTTGCTTCTCTTAGAGGCCTCG
The DNA here is from genome assembly GCF_050003625.1 of Haematobia irritans. Classification (NCBI taxonomy): domain Eukaryota; kingdom Metazoa; phylum Arthropoda; class Insecta; order Diptera; family Muscidae; genus Haematobia; species Haematobia irritans. The sequence goes on along the minus strand of NC_134401.1, from coordinate 48,591,471 downwards.
CAAGTCAAATCGGGGGATCGGTTTATATGGGGTCTATATATAATTATGGACCGATGTGGACCAATTTTTGCATGGTTGTTAGAGACCATATACTGACACCATGTACCAAATTTCAGCCGGATCGGATGAAATTTGCTTCTCTTAGGGGCCTCGCAAGCCAAATCGGGGGATCGGCTTATATGGGGGCTATATATAATTATGGACCGATGTGGACCAATTTTTGCGTGGTTGTTAGAGACCATATACCAACACCATGTACCAAATTTCAGCCGGATCGGATGAAATTTGCTTCTCTTAGAGGCCTCGCAAGCCAAATTTTGGGGTCCGTTTATATGGGGGCTATACGTAAAAGTGGACCGATATGGCCCATTTGCAATACCATCCGACCTACATCAATAACAACTACTTGTGCCAAGTTTCAAGTCGATAGCTTGTTTCGTTCGGAAGTTAGCGTGATTTCAACAGACGGACGGACGGACATGCTCAGATCGACTCAGAATTTCACCACGACCCAGAATATATATACTTTATGGGGTCTTAGAGCAATATTTCGATGTGTTACAAACGGAATGACAAAGTTAATATACCCCCCATCCTATGGTGGTGGGTATAAAAAAAAACGAAGTCCCGCTAGAACACGTTATAAGTCAATTAATTTGTTCAGTTGTTCTCATGGTTTCAATGCGTTTGGCTGAATACGGAGTGCTTATGGTGATTCAAAAGGAAAGAAATTCAAAAATGTAAGTTAAAAAATTAATTATAATTCTAATACATATGTATTTCATATTTATATTCTAATTTCAGAAGCGGCGTCTGCATTTCCTAGCAGCAATGGACCTCCAGAACAACAATTACGCAAGGCAATGCAGCGGAAAAAGAAGGGCCAATTTAATAGTAAAATCATCTTTAGACCAATGTTAACATTTTTTCTTTTTGTTTATATAATCTTGGCGTAATTTTGTTATTTATGTATCAAAAAACTATTTAATAAAAAATCCTTGATTAAAAACAATAAAATTAATTTTCAGAATAAACCAGCAAATGGTGTATAGACCTAAAGTGCTTATTTGGCTACCACATATTCACCACCCTTTTCTGTGAGCAGAAATGTGCGTACAAATTAATTGGTAACTTTCAGTTACCAAATGGGAGGTTACCGATAATGCAGAGAATAGTCTATTGGTTATTTTGAGCGACATCTCCTTGTTAAATTCTCCGCTCAAATACAAGGGCGGTAGTCAGGATTATAAGTAGGGGTGTTTACGAATAGGTAGCCATATAAGTAGGCATTCACTACTTACCCGAACAAGCGGGTATATACATAAAATATATAAATTGTTTATTGCTCTTTTGCAACAAGTTTTTTCTGGAATTTATTTTGATTAGATGTGCAAAAGTTTTACTCTGGTATATGATTACACTTTGCATTTTTGAAGTCTCATTTTCAATATTGTCTACTACTTATATGTTAGCCTGTGCTACTTCATATAACATCATCACCAACAAATGCTTGTCTTTTTGAGTGTCTTTGGAGTGGAATTAATATACAAAGGAATTGCAATCACGAACTGTTATGTTTGACATATACAACACCTACGTTCTGGTGTTATTGCAAGAAGAGACAACATTTGATAACTCAAAGATTTCAATATGTCACTTGACTCTATTAACAAAAATCGAATACACATTTCCAATGGGAAGGGTGGTAGTTTGTATGGAATGAAATGGAGTTACTGTCAAATTTATACGAAGATTTCATTTAAGCAATAAATCAATGAATAATTTTGCAAATGAAAGTTGGGCACATTTCACCTTAGGTTACGTTAAGACGAACTAGGTCTATATTCATGTCCATGTCCATCAATCCATATAGAAGATCTCCCGCAATGTATTCTTGGGCATCTACATCCCAGCAAAAACAAAATGGAAGTTGTTCTAAAGGCACAACTTTAAAAGCACTTCCAAAAATGTTCTTCCAAACATGTTCTTTATTTTAAACTAGCATAAGTCGCTTTGCGTTGCGCCTTCCGAATAAACTTTTTTATGTTAAGCTAACATTTTGTCGATATTTGATATCGGGGAAAGTGATGTCCCTTTAAAAAACAAGTAAGTAAAGTAGAAAGTCGGCCGGGGCCGACTATATCATACCCTAAACCACCCCCTACTGAATTAGTAAACATAAGCATTTGTGGGGTATCATCGACATAGGTTTGGAAAAAAACGTATTTCCTTATTTAAGAAAATTAAGGGGTGTATGCCTATGGTACCTTTACTTGAGATCGAAAAGGGAAATCCTTTCGAATTTGTGTTCAGCTCGAAGGATATGTTAAATGACTAATGTTAAATGTTCATACAAATATGCTTCGGAAGGCGCAGCGAAATGGGCCGAATTACCCTAGTCATTAATAAAAAGGCACATCTCCTCAATAGTTCTAAGTATTTTTTATTTTTAATGAATATGTGGAACAGAAAAACGTATAAGTCAAAAGATGATCCAAACACCATCAATGGTTTGACAGTCTCTGCTACAATTTTTATACCCTGCACCATAGCATGGGGGGCATATTAACTTTGTCATTCCGTTTGTAACACATCGAAATATTGCTCTAAGACCCCATAAAGTATATATATTCTGGGTCGTGATGAAATTCTGAGTCGATCTGAGCATGTCCGTCCGTCCGTCCGTCCGTCCGACTGTTGAAATCACGCTAACTTCCGAACGAAACAAGCTATCGACTTGAAACTTGGCACAAGTAGTTGTTATTGACGTAGGTCGGATGGTATTACAAATGGGCCATATCGGTCCACTTTTACGTATAGCCCCCATATTAACGGACCCCCAAATTTGGCTTGCGGGGACTCTAAGAGAAGCAAATTTCTTCCGATCCGGCTGAAATTTGGTACATGGTGTCAGCATATGATCGCTAACAACCATGCAAAAAATGGTCCACACCGGTCCGTAATTATATACAGCCCCCATATAAACCGATCCCCCGATTTGGCTTGCGCAGCCTCTAAGAGAAGCAAATTTCATCCGATCCGGCTGGAATTTGGTACATGGTGTAAGTATATGGTCTCTACCAACTATGCAAAAATTGGTCCGCATCAGTCCATAATTATATATAGCCCCCATATAAACCGATCCCCAGATTTTACCTCCGGTGCCTTTTGGAGAACAAAATTCATCCGATCTGGTTGAAATTTGGTACGTAGTGGTAGTATATGATATTTAACAGCCATGCCAAAAGTGGTCCATATCAGTCCATAATCATATATAAACCGATCCCGGCTGAAATTTGGTACATGGTGTTAGTATATGGTCTCTAATGACCATGCAAAAACTGGTCCACATCGGTCCATAATTATATATAGCCCCCATATAAACCGATCCCCAGATTTGACCTCCGGAGCCTCGTGGAAGAGCAAAATTCAACCGATTCGGTTGAAATTTGGTATGTGCTGTTAATATATGGCATCAAACACCCATGCAAAAATTGGTCGAAATCAGTCCATAATTATATATAGCCCCCATATAAACCGATCCCCAGATTTGACCTCCTGTGCCTTTTGGAGAACAAAATTCATACGATCTGGTTGAAATTTGGTACGTGGTGGTAGTACATGATATTTAACAACCATGCCAAAAATGGTCCATATCAGTCTGTAATCAACCGTGGTGCAATGGTTAGCATGCCCGCCTTGCATACAAAAGGTCGTGGGTTCGATTCCTGCTTCGACCGAACACCAAAAAGTTTTTCAGCGGTGGATTATCCCACCTCAGTAATGCTGGTGACATTTCTGAGGGTTTCAAAGCTTCTCTAAGTGGTTTCACTGCAATGTGGAACGCCGTTCGGACTCGGCTATAAAAAGGAGGTGCCTTGTCATTGAGCTTAACATGGAATCGGGCAGCACTCAGTGATAAGAGAGAAGTTCACCAATGTGGCATCACAATGGACTGAATAGTCTAAGTGAGCCTGATACATCGAGCTGCCAACTAACCTAACCTAACTCCGTAGGTGCAATATCAACTACAGCCAGTGTTGTTAGAAGTAGGGGAAATTCCCTATATGTAGGGTTTTTCTAATAGTTAGCGTCTTGTACGTAGGGCCACAATGTAGGGAAATTTTCACTCAACACAATTTGTAATAATTTTTACATTTTGGTGGCTCTAGAGGAGCAAATTAGAAGCCGGCAAGGCTTGATTTAACAATGTGTGGTAACAACAGTTACCACTCGTGCCAAAAAAATCTAACAAAATTTGAAGATTACCACAAATTACCAGAAATCTACCAAACATATACTCCTATAGAAATTTTTGTCAAAACTTTATTCCTGTAGAAAATTTTGTCAAAATATTATTTCTATAAAAAATTTTCTCAAAATTTTATTTCTATGGAATTTTTTCTCCAAATTTTATTTCTATAGAATTTATTATCAATATTTTATATCTATAGAAAAATTTCTCAAAAAAATTATTTTATAGAAACTTTTTCCAAAATTGTATTTCTATAGAGATTCAACAAAAAATTACTATTTTTGGTAGAATTCTACCAACTGTGGCAACCGTGGTGGTAATACAAATTTATTTTCTAGATTATATGTTATACGTTGCATTTTCATGTTTTAAGAAAATAAAGTAAAGAACCATTTTTGTTTGTAAAATTTGTTTAAATTTAACGAAACATATTGTTGGGAAAATTGCTTGGGAATGTATGGGAAAATAGGGAACATTTTTTATCCTTGTAGGGTAAACCGAACATTTTTCCTGACAATACTGACTATGAGCTATAGTCAGATTGAGAAAAAGCACCCATAAACATGTACCCCTTAATTTTCTTAAATATGCAACTGTGGTTTATCTCCCAGACCTATATCAATGCTACACTCTTAGAAAAATATGTTTTTCATATGTTCCGATATAAACAAAGTGTGTTTCGGGCACAATTTTAAAACACAATATATTTAAGTGCAAACATGTAATGTTCCTAAACTAACACTAAATGTTTGGGACATCTATTTTAATATGTTAGAATATATTATGTTTGGGGCATAAATGTTTCATAAAAATCATATTTGTGAATGCAAACATATATTCCTTATTTTTTTTTTTTTTAATAGTAAGATTTTTCCATTTTCTTTGTTATCTTTCTAAAGGTACTGCACAGAAGTGGCTTAGCCTTATATCTAGAATTTTAGAATTGTGGTATAATGCATAATATTTTTTGTTTGTATTTTTTTTTTTAAGATAATGTGTTTGAAGGAAAACTATTGCAAACATATATAAATTTACAAATTTTTACTAAACATACATATGTTGTGATATTTTATCCAAAGCGACAGAGAGAGAGAGAGTATAGAGAAAGAAATAGAGATGGAAACCGGGAGAGTTGACGAAAGATATCAACATAACACAGCGAAAGAATCCAAAGAGAGAAATTTTTGTGAAACTGCTTGTATGTTGTTTCGGAAAACTGTTTTATGATAAGGCCAAAAATTTGATATGCTTAAGTCTAAATATTATTTAATTTGAATAAAGAGAATGGACATTCGGAACCAAGAGAATAGACATTTGAAAAAAAGCATGTGTTTTCGCCTTGAGAGCAGCATTTTATGTATGTGTGGACATGTGTTTTGTTTATCATTTTGGCATTATGGGAACAATTTTTCTCTTGGTGCGTTAAAAGAAATCAGGGGTCTTCATAAAAATAACGAAAGGGCACTATACTCTTTTTAGAGTTGGGACAGTAAAATGAAATAAGGAGGAAATAGTGAAAAATTACACAGTAAAATGTATAAAAACAAAGTTTATATCCTCTTTATTAATAAGTAGTCCCAGAGGAGTTGACGGACACCTTCAAATATAAAAGCGGGCATTAAGTTCGAGTTTTGCAGCTAAAACAATTTAAAAAGTTTATTTACTTTAAAATGAATTATTAAAGAAAAATAAAAGGCATTTTAGACCGATGGTGTTAAATGCTAGTAAAAAAACTGTTCACGCCTAAATAAATTTATGTTTATATTATTTATGTATGTTACTACTCGACTCCACGTTCTTCTTTTGTTAGAGTTTTTGAATTCCTTGCAAATTTTAAAGTTTTGTACCAAAAACAGTTTTTTGTTACAAAATTGTTGTTTTTTTTTTTTGCAATAAAAAAATAATATTTTATCCAAAAATCAGTCAATTTCGTTTATATCTAGTACTGTTACTGACTATAAATCTTTAATAACCCACATTTCGAAGTTCCATTATAGAAATTGTATATAGTATAAATAGAAATGTGTAAATTAAAAAAAAAGTGTTCGGTCGGAGCAGGGATTGAACCCACGACCCTTTGCATGCAAGGCAGACATGCTAACCACTGCTCCACGTGGCAAACAAATGCATGTTTTTGTTAAATAATATTATGTTTGCATGGGCTCGTGGGCGCTGCAAACTATGCTATATAAATGTAACTTATAACGATAATTATCTACTGGTGACTATAACAGCTACGTAGCCCAGTGGATAGTGTGTTGGCTTACAAACTGTATGGTCCTCGGTTCGATTCTCCGTGCAGGCGAAAGGTAAAATTTAAAAAATTTATAAAAGTGAATAATTTCTTCAACATTATTTGTATTACAGAAAAAGGTGCCAAGAATTAAAATATTTCGTGGAAGTGAAAATAACGAGTATGTTAGGGAATGAGCACAATCGTCTTTGGGAAAAATTCTTCCAAGCATATAATATTTTTGGGCTCAAAATGCTTCCAAACATATAATATGTTCACATAAAACAAACATATTAATGTTTCGGCAGTATCCAATAATATATGTGCTTCCTGCAAAATATGTTTGGAACATATGTTAAAGAAGCGATTTTTTTTTTGAGGGTGTACCCCACAAATTCTTATGATTACTAATTCAGCAAGGGTGGTATAGGGTAGGCTCGTAGTATGGTAGCCCTTCGCTTTGATAACCTCAATTAAACGATTTTTCATTGATAATGCCAAAGTTTTCGTTATTTCTGAGCCGATGTTACTCCATTCTCGCACGATGACTTCTTTAAGCATTTGTTTATTTGTAATCGTGTGCTGCCTTATATTTTTTTTTCCAATATTCCCCAGAGATGTTTTATAGGGTTAAGATCCGGGCTCTGCGGCGTACAACTATCGATGTGTGTTTGGGATCATTATCGTGCATACAGCGAAACTGGCCTCCTATACCAAGATTCGATGCAGAATCTTTTAAATTATCTATCAATATATTTAAATAATACATTTTGTCCATTTTAGTTTCCATAAAAACGATGTTACCGATACCTGCATCCGACATTGCACCCCATACCATACACCCTCCACCACCATGTTTTATGGTAGTTTTTAAATTTTTGGTTGGTAGTGCTGTGTTTTCTTTTCGCCACACAAATCTTCTTCCATCTGATCCAAATATGTTGAACTTGCTGTCGTCCTAAAAATTACCATCTCCCAGAAGCTTTCAAGCATATTTACCAACTCCATGGCATAGTTTAAACGTAGCATTACATTCTTTTTTGATATGTATGTTAGAGTTTCTTACGTGCCACACATACTTTATATTGGTTCATATGCAAAACATTTCTGATGGTTTGCGGGTTGGCAATTATATTCGCATGATTCTCGATACTTTCAGCAATTTTTACAGCACTTATCTTTGGATCTTGCTTCGCCATTCGTTAAATTTTTTTCCCAAGTCGCAAATCAATGATTTTTGGACGCCCTCTTACAGGTAGCATTTCGATAGATCCTGTCTTTTCGTAATTTTGGAGTACAGATGACCGTCTGGTCTGGAAACGTTTTCCGCTATTTCGCCTAAGCTTTTGCTGTCTTTTTTCATTTTTGTGATCAATTTCTTGATTTCAATCGGAATCTTAGTATGGGAGTTAGTTTTTTCGGACATTATATGAAAAATTTATTTTAACAAAGAAATTAAACGATTGAAAACTGCAAGAGAATGACAGATTTAATAGATAATACCAAATAGTAAACAACCGTTACATATTTTGTTTTTGTATTCAAGATAAGTGTATGTTGTATGGACAATTTTTTGACTTCACTTTTTTGACATTTTCCTATTTTCCTTAATTTCTGCTAAAAATAGTGGTTGGCAATGACTTTTTCAGTTCTGCACATATGGGAAACACAAAATATTGCAAATAAATGTTGAAATAATTCATGTTTGAGGTATATTTCATGAAATTCGGCAACATTTTTATCTAACTTAAAGGTGTACGGACAATCGTTTGAGACAGTGTACAGTTTGAGACAGTGTATATGTTTGCTTAGCAGAGTATCTGTCATAAAATCCACCTGAGATTCTATATATGTATTCTCAAGTAACCTGACGAAGAGTTTTCCCGTAATCTGTTTTATAGGAAGAATGAAGTACCTCGTGCGAAATATGAACTGAATTGTACTCCACATTTTGAGATTTCCCAAAGCGTAGTTAAACCTGGAAAATTTAATGCCCCGTTGTACTTTTTAACTGCTGTTCACGAAATTACATCCTTTCACTAAGAAAAAAGTAATTAAAGTAAAGAAGAAAATAATTGGCGCCAAATCATGACCATGTTAACCATACAATAGTTCATTCTTACTCTTTTTCGGAAAAGTACGAAAACGTTCTTTTGCTTTAGTTCAGAATGAACTTATGTGTACGGTCATTGAATTTTATACCCACGTTTAGTTCATAAAATGTTTGAGACATACTTGAAAAAAGTAAGATTTCATTAAGCAGGGTAAAATTTCGAAAAACTAATAAAATTTAACTACAAACAAATAATTTTTTCCAATAAAAATAAGTTAAATTCAGCAATAGTTTAACTACGGCTTTTTTCTGGGTAAGGAAACAATTATATATTTTTATTCATGGTGGCGGGTATTTAAGATTCGGCCCGGCCGAACTTAATTCTGTATATAAAGGGTGATTCTTTTGAGGTTAGGATTTTCATGCATTAGTATTTGACAGATCACGTGGGATTTCAGACATGGTGTCAAAGAGAAAGATGCTCAGTATGCTTTGACATTGAATAGACTTACTAACGAGCAACGCTTGCAAATCATTGAATTTTATTACCAAAATCAGTGTTCGGTTCGAAATGTGTTTCGCGCTTTACGTCCGATTTATGGTCTACATAATCGACCAAGTGAACAAACAATTAATGCGATTGTGACCAAGTTTCGCACTCAGTTTACTTTATTGGACATTAAACCAACCACACGAATGCGTACAGTGCGTACAGAAGAGAATATTGCGTCTGTTTCTGAGAGTGTTGCTGAAGACCGTGAAATGTCGATTCGTCGCCGTTCGCAGCAATTGGGTTTGTGTTATTCGACCACATGGAAGATTTTACGCAAAGATCTTGGTGTAAAACCGTATAAAATACAGCTCGTGCAAGAACTGAAGCCGAACGATCTGCCACAACGTCGAATTTTCAGTGAATGGACCCTAGAAAAGTTGGCAGAAAATCCGCTTTTTTATCGACAAATTTTGTTCAGCGATGAGGCTCATTTCTGGTTGAATGGCTACGTAAATAAGCAAAATTGCCGCATTTGGAGTGAAGAGCAACCAGAAGCCGTTCAAGAACTGCCCATGCATCCCGAAAAATGCACTGTTTGGTGTGGTTTGTACGCTGGTGGAATCATTGGACCGTATTTTTTCAAAGATGCTGTTGGACGCAACGTTACGGTGAATGGCGATCGCTATCGTTCGATGCTAACAAACTTTTTGTTGCCAAAAATGGAAGAACTGAACTTGGTTGACATGTGGTTTCAACAAGATGGCGCTACATGCCACACAGCTCGCGATTCTATGGCCATTTTGAGGGAAAACTTCGGAGAACAATTCATCTCAAGAAATGGACCGGTAAGTTGGCCACCAAGATCATGCGATTTGACGCCTTTAGACTATTTTTTGTGGGGCTACGTCAAGTCTAAAGTCTACAGAAATAAGCCAGCAACTATTCCAGCTTTGGAAGACAACATTTCCGAAGAAATTCGGGCTATTCCGGCCGAAATGCTCGAAAAAGTTGCCCAAAATTGGACTTTCCGAATGGACCACCTAAGACGCAGCCGCGGTCAACATTTAAATGAAATTATCTTCAAAAAGTAAATGTCATGGACCAATCTAACGTTTCAAATAAAGAACCGATGAGATTTTGCAAATTTTATGCGTTTTTTTTTTTTTTAAAAGTTATCAAGCTCTTAACAAATCACCCTTGAGGAAACATTTACTACTTGCGAAAATTTAAGTAAATTGTACTCCTTTTTCTAAATATCTAAAATGCGTTGTTACATAACGAAAATTAATGACCTGTTATTCTTTATCGAACAAGATCGTTCTTTCGTATTTCAAACGAAAGAAAATTGATTTGGGTTAGTGTGTGGCAAAAAGCAAATTGGGTAAGAATCGAACATATAAAATAGGTGTCAAGGAAAAGTAAAAGCATTGTTAAAATTTGAATTAATTCTCAGGCCAAAAATATGAAAATTCTCATTTTTGGTTATCAATACGTTCTCATACAAACGAAAAAAAAATACAGAAACCCAAATTGATTCGGATGACTGCTTTTCTTTCGATTTTGTTTTCGATCGATATATAGAAACAGGGTATTGTGCATCGCTGGCGCATTCAATAAGACAGGAACATATTCCCTTAATGTCATGCTGCATGTATTGCCCTTAGACATATTGGCCAAACAGTCCGCAGCAACAACGGCTCTACGGTTGCGTGAGCTATCGCTGCGGTCGAAAAAACGGAGCGGTCATAGTTTGGTCCTCAAAATTATGATAGATGTGTCAAACGTAGTGGATTACACTTTGGCGATTTTTACACCGATGGCTCCAAGTTGGATGGACAAGTGGATTTCAGAGTATATTCTAAAGGTCTGCAATTTAAAATAGCGAAAAGGTTACCTAAGCACTGTAGTGTTTTTCAGGTTGAAATATTAGCAATAAACAATTATATACGGCCGTAAGTTCGGCCAGGCCGAAGCTTATGTACCCTCCACCATGGATTGCGTAGAAACTTCTACTGAAGACTGTCATCCACAATCGATTTACTTGGGTTGCGGTAACTTTTGCCGATCTTAAAACTTCCTAATACCGTAATATATACCACGTAGTCCATACGTGGTTTATATTAAACTTAAAATGGCCGATTAAATACGTATATACTTAAGTTTGACAAAATTTTCTATAGAAATAAAATTTTGACAAAATAAAATTTTGACAACATTTTCTATAGAAGTAAAATTTGGACAAAATTTTCTATAGAAATACGATTTTAACAAAATTTTCCATAGACATTACATTTTGACAAAATTTTCTATAGAAATAAAATTTTTACTAAATTTTCAAACGATTTAAAATTTTGACAACATTCTCTATAGAATTAAAATTTTGACAACATTTTCTACAAACTAAAATTTTGCCAAAATTTTCTATAGAAATAAAATTTGACAAAATTTTCTATAGAAATAAAATTTCGACAAATTTTGCTAGATTATTTTTGCTCGAGTGGCAAGCATGATTATGAACCGATATGGACCAATTTTTGTGTGATTGGGGATCGACTATATATAACTATAGACCGATATGGACCAATTTTGGCATGGTTATTAGCGGCCATATATTAACACCACGTTGCAAATTTAAACCGGATCGGATGAATTTTGCTCGTCCAAGTGGCTCCGGAGTTAAAATCTGGGGATCGGTTTATATAGGGGCTATATATAATTATGGACTGATATGGACAAATCTGGGGATCGGTTTATATGGGGCCTATATATAATTATGGACCGATATAGACCAATTTTTGCATGGTTGTTAGAGACCATATACTAACACCATGTACCAAATTTCAGCCGGATCGGATGAAATTTCCTTCTCTTAGAGCAATCGCAAGCCAAATTTGGGGGTCCGTTTATATGGGGGCTATACGCAAACGTGGACTGATATGGACCAATTTTTGCACGGTTGTTAGAGACCATATACTAACACCATGTACCAAATTTCAGCCGGATCGGATGAAATTTGCTTCTCTTAGAGCAATCGCAAGCCAAATTTGGGGGTCCGTTTATATGGGGGCTATACGTAAAAGTGGACTGATATGGACCAATTTTTGCACGGTTGTTAGAGACCATATACTAACACCATGTACCAAATTTCAGCCGGATCGGATGAAATTTCCTTCTCTTAGAGCAATCGCAAGCCAAATTTGGGGGTCCATTTATATGGGGGCTATACGTAAACGTGGACTGATATGGACCAATTTTTGCACGGTTGTTAGAGACCATATACTAACACCATGTACCAAATTTCAGCCGGATCGGATGAAATTTGCTTCTCTTAGAGCAATCGCAAGCCAAATTTGGGGGTCCGTTTATATGGGGGCTATACGTAAAAGTGGACCGATATGGACCAATTTTTGCGTGGTTCTTAGAGACCATATACTAACACCATGTGCCAAATTTCAGCCGGATCGGATGAAATTTGCTTCTCGTAGAGCAATCAGAAGCCAAATTTGGGGGTCCGTTTATATGGGGGCTATACGTAAAAGTGGACCGATATGGCCCATTTGCAATACCATCCGACCTACATCAATAACAACTACTTGTGCCAAGTTTCAAGTCGATAGCTTGTTTCGTTCGGAAGTTAGCGTGATTTCAACAGACGGACGGACGGACATGCTCAGATCGACTCAGAATTTCACCACGACCCAGAATATATATACTTTATGGGGTCTTAGATCAATATTTCGATGTGTTACAAACGGAATGACAAAGTTAATATACCCCCATCCTATGATGGAGGGTATAAAAAATGGTAATAAAGGGTGATTCTTTTGAGGTTAGGATTTTCATGCATTAGTATTTGACAGATCACGTGGGATTTCAGACATGGTGTCAAAGAGAAAGATGCTCAGTATGCTTTGACATTTCATCATGAATAGCCGAACGATCTGCCACAACGTCGAATTTTCAGTGAATGGGCCCTAGAAAAGTTGACAGAAAATCCGCTTTTTTATCGACAAATTTTGTTCAGCGATGAGGCTCATTTCTGGTTGAATGGCTACGTAAATAAGCAAAATTGCCGCATTTGGAGTGAAGAGCAACCAGAAGCCGTTCAAGAACTGCCCATGCATCCCGAAAAATGCACTGTTTGGTGTGGTTTGTACGCTGGTGGAATCATTGGACCGTATTTTTTCAAAGATGCTGTTGGACGCAACGTTACGGTGAATGGCGATCGCTATCGTTCGATGCTAACAAACTTTTTGTTGCCAAAAATGGAAGAACTGAGCTTGGTTGACATGTGGTTTCAACAAGATGGCGCTACATGCCACACAGCTCGCGATTCTATGGCCATTTTGAGGGAAAACTTCGGAGAACAATTCATCTCAAGAAATGGACCGGTAAGTTGGCCACCAAGATCATGCGATTTGACGCCTTTAGACTATTTTTTGTGGGGCTACGTCAAGTCTAAAGTCTACAGAAATAAGCCAGCAACTATTCCAGCTTTGGAAGACAACATTTCCGAAGAAATTCGGGCTATTCCGGCCGAAATGCTCGAAAAAGTTGCCCAAAATTGGACTTTCCGAATGGACCACCTAAGACGCAGCCGCGGTCAACATTTAAATGAAATTATCTTCAAAAAGTAAATATCATGGACCAATCTAACGTTTCAAATAAAGAACCGATGAGATTTTGCAAATTTTATGCGTTTTTTTAAAAAAAAGTTATCAAGCTCTTAACAAATCACCCTTTACTTGTTTTATTTGTGATATCTACATTGAGTTTTTTTGTCATTTGTCAATCTTCACTATTTCAACTTAAAGTATGTTTGTCTAAAGTCTTATTCCATTTACTGTATGTCATAATACTTAACACGGTTACATTATACTTAGTTAATATTATTTTAAAATGTCTGTCCTTAATCGCATTTTTTTATTACTGTGGATGCCATTAAAATATGTGCTAAAAATAAACAATGGGATAATGGAACGCCACCCATACCATTTTTCATAGTTTTTACGATGGGGCGATGTAATGAAACTAAAATGAAAAATGTCAGTAATGGTAGAAAGTTAAAACATAAATTTTATATGACAAGACATAAATATAGGAAGCAATAATAATGCACCAGAGGAGGAAGATCGAAACTGCAAATGTCATAGTTAAATTAAACCATGACAAAGTGACTACAGTAATGATGGAGAACAATATTGAAGTCGTTTCGTTTAAAAAAAAAATCTATATATAGAAATATTGTCGTGAGGGCAAATATTTCTGCTCCTTACAATACGAATGGCGAATTTATTAGCAGAGAAGAAGCATTTCTCTGATATAAAGTTGTTCCTTGTCCAAAAATCAATAAACTTTTCAATAATGTCGTTTTGTCCTCACGCAGAGGACAACCCCAAACACGTTTCAAGAGTACAATATTATATTTGCAGGATTTATCCCTAGACTATTCTCCTTCGCCCATCTCTCAGTCATCAGGAGGACTATGTGTATGATATCTCTGATTGTGGATGGGAAATTTCCCCTGACTGCTCGAGCTACATAATCTGCGTATGCCTCCACTTTTATCCTTTCATTTTCTGGGGAAACCAGAAGGTTATTTATAGCAACATTCCAAAGAAGATGTTATAGTACTCCTCCTTTGGGAGTAACTCTGTTCACATACCTTTGTTTGCTTGTCCTCAGGGCTGTGGAGCCGGAGTCGGAGTCTGAAGATTTTGCTGGAGTCGGAGTCGGAGTCGTAAAAATTTAGCTCGACTCCGACTCCGGCTAAACCAAAATTTTTAAAACACTTCACATTTTTGTAACTAAGCAAGTTTTTACGCAAATTAGTTTCCATTGCGCTATTCATTCGATCAATGTACAGCATGATTGTAAATGAAAATCAACTTCCAATTACGGATATCTTTTTATGTTTCCTAGAATGTTAGACTAGCAGATGGGCTGGATCGATCCATTTTAATGCCCATATCAATTTATTTGAAATATTTCGAATAATCGATATTATTCCTATTTTAATTTTATTTTAAGGCCATATACATATGTGGAGTATTGACAGAAAATTTATTTAAAGTTGTTTTTTATAGAAAATTTTGCCAAAATGTTATTTCTATAAAAAGTTTTGTCAAAATTTTATTTCTATAGCAAATTTTGACAAAATTTTATTTCTATAAAAAAATTAATTCAAAATTTTATTACTATAGAAATATTTTTTTCTATTTTTATTGGTATTTTTATTGATATTTTTTTTTTTTAAATTTTATTTCTATAAAAAAAAATTGTCAAATTTTATTTCATAGCTAATTTTTTCTTTTTTTTTCTTGCTGATGCTCACTGATACTCAAAATTTTATTACTATAGAAATATTTTTTTCTATATAAAATTTAGTCAAAATTTTATTTCTATAGAAAATGTAGTCAAAATTTTGTTTCTATAGAATATTTTGCAAAATTTTATTTCTGTAGAAAATTTTGCAAAATTTTGTTTGCTACACAATTTTTTTTTTTTTAAATTGTATTTCTATTGATAATTTTTTCAAACCTTTATTTCTATAAAAAATTTTGCCAAATTTTATTTCTATAAAAATTTCATTCAAAATTTTATTTCTATATATTTGGTCAAAATTTGATTTCTATAGAAAATTTTGCCAAAATTTTATTTCTATAGAAAATTTAGTCAACATTTTATTTACTACACCCTCAAAAAAATCGCTTCTTTAACATATGTTCCAAACATATTTTGCAGGAAGCACATATATTATTGGATACTGCCGAAACATTAATATGTTTGTTTTATGTGAACATATTATATGTTTGGAAGCATTTTGAGCCCAAAAATATTATATGCTTGGAAGAATTTTTCCCAAAGACGATTGTGCTCATTCCCTAACATACCCGTAATTTTCACTTCCACGAAATATTTTAGTTCTTGGCACCTTTTTCTGTAATGTTGAAGAAATTATTCACTTTTATAATTTTTTTAAATTTTACCTTTCGCCTGCACGGAGAATCGAACCGAGGACCATACAGTTTGTAAGCCAACACACTATCCACTGGGCTACGTAGCTGTTATAGTCACCAGTAGATAATTATCGTTATAAGTTACATTTATATAGCATAGTTTGCAGCGCCCACGAGCCCATGCAAACATAACATTATTTAACAGAAACATACATTTGTTTGCCACGTGGAGCAGTGGTTAGCATGTCTGCCTTGCGTGCAAATGGTCGTGGGTTCAATCCCTGCTCCGACCGAACACTTTTTTTTTTTAATTTACACATTTATATTTATACTATATTAAATTTTTTAATGAAACTTCAAAATGTGGATTATTAAAGATTTATAGTCAGTACAGTGCTTGATATAAACGAAATTGACTGATTTTTGGATAAAATATTATTTTTTATTGCAAAAATAACAATTTTGTAACAAAAAACTGTTTTTGGTACAAAACTTTAAAATTGGGAAGGAATTCAAAAACTCTAACAAAAGAAGAACGTGGAGTCGAGTAAAAACATACATAAATAGTTTTATAATATAAACATAAATTTATTTAGGCGTCAACAGTTTTTACTTGGATTTAACACCATCGCTCTAAAATGCCTTTTATTTTTCTTTAATAATTCATTTTAAAGAAAATAAACTTTTTAAATTGTTTTAACTGCAAAACTCGAAATTAATGCCCGCTTTTATATTTGAAGGTGTCCGTCAACTCCTCGTGGACTACTTATTAATAAAGAGGAACTAAACTTTGTTTTGATACATTTTACTTTGTAATTTTTCACTATTTCCTCCTTATTTCATTTTACTGTCCCAACTCTAAAAATAGTATAGTGCCCTTTCGTTATTTTTATGAAGACCCCTGATTTCTTTTAACGAACCAAGAAAAAAATTGTGACCATAATGCCAAAATGATAAATAAAATACATGTCCACACATACATAACATATGCTGTTTGTTTTTCAAATGTCTACTCTCTTGGTTCCGAATGTCCATACTCTTTATTCAAATTAAATAATATTTAGACTTAAGCATATCAAATTGTTGACCTTATCATAAAACAGTTTTTCGAAACAACATACAGCGGTTTCACAGAAATTGTTTTCTTTTGATTCTTTCGCTGTGTTATGTTGATATCTTTCGTCAACTCTCCCGGCTTCCATCTCTATTTCTTTCTCTATACTCTCTCTGTCGCTTTGAATAAAATATCACAACATATGTATGTTTAGTCGAAATTTGTAAATTTATATATGTTTGCATTCACACATATGATTTTTATGAAACATTCATGCCCCAAACATAATATATTCTAACATATTAACATAGATGTCCCAAACATTTAGTGTTAGTTTAGGAACATTACATGTTTGCACTTAAATATATTGTGTTTTAAAATTGTGCCCGAAACATATTTTTTTTTATATCGGAACATATGAAAAACATATTTTTCTAAGAGTGTAGACAAAAATTTGTCCAAAATTGCATTCAATGAGCATACAATTTTGGAAAAATTGCTGCTAAGTCGAAAACTTGCAGAAATGACTCAAATTTTTCAATGAATGAATCATAAATGCATTTTTGCGAAATTGTCTAAACAATTATAATTATAAACAATTTTTGTAGAAGTCTGATTTTATCAAAATGTATAATCGGCCCGCCCGACTTTAGACTTTTCTTGCATTTTTATTATACCCTGCGCCACACTGTGGAACAGGGTATTATAAGTTAGTGCATATGTTTGTAACACCCAGAAGGAGACTAAATAGACACATGGTGTCTTTGGCAATAATGCTCAGGGTCGGTCCCTGAGTCGATATAACTATGTCTGTCCGTCCGTCCGTCCGTCTGTCTGTGAACACATTTTTGTGATCAAAGTCTAGGTCGCAATTTAAGTCCAATCGCCTTAAAATTTGGCACATGTTCCTAATTTGGGTCAGAATAGAACCCTATTGATTTTGGAAGAAATCGGTTCAGATTTATATATAGCTCCCATATATATCTTTCGCCCGATATGCACTAATATGGACCCAGCAGCCAGAGTTTTATACCGATTTGCTTGAAATTTTGTACAAACATAACACTTAGTCGTATAGTCAAGTGTGCCAAATTTTATTGAAATCGGTTCAGATTTAGATATGGCTCCCATATATACCTTTCGCCCGATATGGACTTATATGGCCCCAGAAGCCAGATTTCTGGCCGAATTGGGTTGAAATTTTGCACTAGGAGTACAATTAGTAGTATAGTCAAGTGTGCCAAATTTGATTGAAATCGGTTCAGATTTAGATATAGCACCCATATATATCTTTCGCCCGATATGGACTAATATGGTCCTAAAAGCCAGATTTTTGGCCGAATTTGGTTGAAATTTTGCACCAGGAGTACAATTAGTAGTAGAGTCAAGTGTGCCAAATTTGATTGAAATCGGTTCAGATTTAGATATGGCTCCCATATATTTCTTTCGCCCGATATGGACTTATATGGCCACAGAAGCCAGATTTTTGGCCGAATTTGGTTGAAATTTTGCACCAGGAGTGCAATTAGTAGTATAGTCAAGTGTGCCAAATCTGGTTGAAATCGATTCAGATTTAGATATAGCTCCCATATATATCTTTCGCCCGATATGTACTTATATGGACCCAGAAGCCAGAGTTTTATCCCGATTAGCTTGAAATTTTGCACAAGGAGTACATTTGGTAGTATAGTCAGGTGTGCCAAATTTGATTGAAATCGGTTCAGATTTAGATATAGCTTCCATATATATTTTTCGCTCGATATGGACTTATATGGCCCCAGAAGCCAGAGTTTTGGCCCAATTTAGTTGGAATTTTGCAATAGGAGTACAATTAGTAAAATAGTCATGTGTGCCAAATTTGATTGAAACCGGTTCAGATTTAGATATAGCTCCCATATATATGTTTTCTGATTTCGACAAAAATGGTCAAAATACCAAAATTTTCCTTGTTAAATCGCCACTGCGTAGTCGAAAAGTTGTAAAAATGACTCTGATTTTCCTAAATTTCTAATACATATATATCGAGCGATAAGTTCTGATTTCGACAAAAATGGTCAAAATACCAAAATTTTCCTTGTTAAATCGCCACTGCTTAGTCGAAAAGTTGTAAAAATGACTCTGATTTTCCTAAATTTCTAATACATATATATCGAGCGATAAATCATAAATAAACTTTTGCGAAGTTTCCTTAAAATTGCTTCAGATTTAAATGTTTCCCATATTTTTTTTTTACTAAAATTGTGTTCCACCCTAGTGCATTAGCCAACTTAAATTTTGAGTCTATAGATTTTGTAAAAGTCTATCAAATTCTGTCCAAATCGAGTGATATTTAAATGTATGTATTTGGGACAAACCTTTATATATAGCACCCAACGGATGTGATATGTTATCGAAAATTTAGATCTACAAAGTGGTGCAGGGTATAATATAGTCGACCCGCCCGACTTTAGACTTTCCTTACTTGTTTTTCGTTAAAATTGTGTTACGTCCCATAACGTTAGATTTAAATTTTATGTACATAGATTTTGTAGAAGTATATATAATTTTGTCTAAATCGATTCAGATTCAAATTCATGCATATGGAAATATAAGCCTTTATATAGCTCGCAACAAATCTAAAGCATTTGAGATAGTATTAATAATTTTGGTCCACAAATACATATACTATTGGTATCTTCTCATATTATGATGGGTATTTTATATCTTTATTTTATTTATTAAACTAAAACCTTATTTATTAAACTAAAACCTAAATTTGAAACATAGAGTTCAATTGGCATCTAATGTGACCTTTTTTTGCACACATAAATAAATACGATACTTTATATCGATCCACTTACGGTACCCCCACAATAGAACTACAAATTAGTGGTATTAAAATGAGATTTAGTTATATTACCCGGAATCGACTCCGGAGTTGGAGTCGGAGTCGAGCTGATGAAAAATGCTGGAGTCGGGCAAAATTGGCTCGACTCCACAGCCCTGCTTGTCCTACTGTGGTTAAATTTCAAATTTCAAAATCCGATGTTGATTTTGAATAAAACACAAACTATTTAGGAAATTATTGTAATTTTATTTTATTATGATATATTGGTATTACTCAATTATGTATGGAACAAAATATCGGCCAAATGGGCGCCGCGACCTCGGTGACACACCTTCATCCGATGGTCCAAATTTTCGATGACGCTGAGGCATAATGGAGGTTCTATGCCGTTAATGTGCCGAATTATCTCATCCTTTAGCTCTTGAATTGTTGCTGGCTTATCGACGTACGCCTTTTCTTTCAAATAACCCCAAAGAAAAAAGTCCAACGGTGTCAAATCACATTATCTTGGCGGTCAATTGACATCGCCATTACGTGAGATAACACGGCCATTGAATTTGTTGCGCAAAAGAGCCATTGTTTCGTTAGCTGTGTGGCAAGTGACACCGTCCTGCTGAAACCACATATCGTCCACATCCATATCTTCCAATTCGGGCCATAAAAAGTTCGTTATCATCTCACGATAGCGAACACAATTCACAGTAACTGCCTGACCGGCCTCATTTTGGAAAAAATACGGCCCGATGATGCCGCCAGCCCATAAACCGCACCAAACAGTCACTCTTTGTGGGTGCATTGGTTTTTCGACAATCACTCTTGGATTCTTATTCGCCCCAAATGCGACAATTCTGTTTATTGACGAATCCACTGAGGTGAAAATGTGCCTCATCACTGAAGATGATTTTCTTCGAAAATTGATCATCCACTGTTGCCATTTCTTGGAACCATTCTGCCCATTCACGACGTTTGGAATGGTCAAGAGGCTTTAGTTCTTGAGCCAATTGCACCTTGTAAGCGTGTAAATGCAAGTCTTTATGCATAATGTTCATCAACGACGAGCGTGAGAGGGCACGACGAGTTGAGGTGGACGGCTCTTCAGCCACACTATCGCGAACAGCAGCAATATTTTCTGCAGTACGAGCTGTACGAGCATGTACTGGTGTTCTCACATCTTCTACAGACCCGGTTTTCTCGAATTTTTTTCACGATTTTTGCGATTGTACGCACATTTGGACGATCAAATTAACCAAAAAATCACGAAGTGCATGATATGCATTTCGATTTGAACCCCCATTTTCATAATAAGTCTGGATAACTTTAACACGTAGTTGGATTGTGTATCTCTCCATGGTTCAAATTGAGTAAGTCTGAAATAGAGAAATGTCAAATAAAATTCGGAAAAAAAACTTAACGTTTAGGTGTGGTTCACATTCAACATCGGCTCTTACAATTTAACCACTTATTGCAAATGTAAAACTATCCTTATCCGAATAAAAATTAAGAGAACTAATTTTATAAGAGGGACCTAGAACCGAAAATGGTAAGATCTAATCATATCTAATTACTATGAAATTAGATCAGATGATCAGTGCTCAATTTTAACCTAGATCTAATGTCTTACATATAATTATATCAATGCCTACACAGAAAAAAATTTCACGCAAATTTTTCCAATCAAAATCTTAATTGAGTTTTAAAAAATATTCAATTAAAAATTTAATTGATTCAACAAATTTTTTAATTGAAACAAAAATCAATCACACAAATTAATAGTATCAATTAATTTTTTAATTGGATCAATTAATTTTTTAATTGACTGTCAATAAATTTTTTAATTGATACTATCATTTCTGTGATTGAAGACATTTCAATTAAAAAACAAGTAAGTTAAGTAGAATGTCGGGCGGGGCCGACTATATCATACCCTAAACCACCATTGCAGAATTAGTAATCATAAGCATTTGTGGGGTAACATATAGGTCTGGGAGATAAACCGCAGTTGCATATTTAAGAAAATTAAGGGGTACAATGTATCGCAAAATTTTATTTCTATACAAGTAAGTAGAGTAGAAAATCGGGCGGGGCCGACTATATCATACCCTAAACCACAATTACAGAATTAGTAATCATAGGCATTTGTGGGGTAACATATAGGTCTGGGAGATAAACCGCAGTTGCATATTTAAGAAAATTAAGGGGTACATGTCTATGGGTACTTTGTGTCAATCTGACTATAGCTCATAGTCAATGTTGCCACGGAAAATGTTCGGTTTTCCCGACAAGGACACAAAAGTTCCCTACTTTCCCATACATTCCCAAACAATTTTCCCTACTATATTTTTCGTTAAATTAAAAAAATATTTACAAAACAAAAAGGGTTCTAAGTACTTTATTATCTTAAAACATGAATATGCAACGTATATAACTTAGAATATAAATTTGTATTACCACCACGGTTGCCACAGTTGGTAGAATTCTACCGAAATTAGTAATCTTTTTTGTTAAATCTCTATAAAAATAAAATTTTGGAAAAAGTTTCTATAAACAAATCTTTGTGAGAAATTTTTCCATAAAATAAAATTTTGACAATAAATTCTATAGAAATAAAATTTCGAGAAAAAATTCCACAGAAATAAAATTTTGAGAAAAATTTTTATAGTAATAATATTTTGAAAAAAATGTCTATAGAAATACAATTTTGACAAAATGTTCTATAGAAATAAAATGTTGACAAAATTCTCTACAGGAATAAAGTTTACCACACATTGTTAAAGATCAAGCCTAGCCGGCTTCTAATTTCCTCCTCTAGAGCCACCAAAATGTAAAAATTATTACAAAATGTGTTGAGTGAAAATGTCCTACATTGTGGTCCTACGTCCCTACAAGACGCTAAATATTAGAAAAACCCTACATATAGGGAATTTCCCCTACTTCTAGCAACACTGGCTGTGTTGATATTGCAACTACGAGGTTAGTATGCCACTAATATTGAGCCCATTGATAAAAGGGAAAATAGTTAAATTAGTATGGGTAATAAATACAAATTTGTAAAAATCGAGCAATATTTTTATGTAAGAGCTACAGGTACGTATAAGTACGATCGGCTAGTACATCAAAATTTGAAATTTGAGTAACATTGGTTAATAAATAAGAGTACTATGGCCAAATTTGGGAAAATCGAGCGATGCATATATATGGAAGCTATATCTAAATCTCAACCAATTTGCATAGTAGTTTGCGGGTTTGATTAATACCACAAAGGTTACCTTGTGCAAGATTTGAGTAAGATCAGTCACGACATGAGGCCTGTATGGTCAAACATAAGGTTATTAGGGGTGCTACATATATATGAGAGCTATATCTACATCTGAACCGATTTCGATGAAATTTTGCACATATAGTTAGTACTATAGAGGACTGGATCTAGCCAAATTTTAGTGAGATCGGTTAATAAATAAGGGTTCTATGGCCAAATTTGGGAAAATCGGGATATACATATATATGGGAGCTATATCTAACTCTGAACCGATTTCGATGAATTTTTGCACATATAGTTAGTGTTATAGAAGACTACATTTAGCCAAATTTGGGTAAGATCGGTTGATGGCCAAATTTAGAAAAACCGGACGGTACATATATATGCGAGCTATAGCTAAATCTGAACCGATTTCGATGGTTTTTTGCACAAATAGTTAGTGCTATAGAAGATTATACTTAGCCAACTTTGAGTAAGATCGGTTGATAAATAAAGGTTTTGTGGCCAATTTTGGGAAAATCGGGCGATACATATATATGAGAGCTATATCTAAATCTTAACCGATTTGGATGAAATTTTGCAGACTTGAAGGGAAAAGATTAACTTTTGCCAAATTTGGTGACGATCCGTTTGAAAAAACGCGCAACGTGACCCCATTTGTCGAAATCGGGCGATACATATATATAGGAGCTATATCTAAATTTGATCCGATTTCTTCCAAATTCAATAGCGTTCGTCCTTGTGCCCAAAAAACTCGCTGCACCAAATTTCATCAAAATCGGTTAATAATTGCGACCGGAATCCTGTGAACAACAAATACACGGACAGACGGACGGACGGACGGACACCAAGCGCTAGATCGACTCAGGAGGTGATTCTGAGTCGATCGGTATATATTTTATGGGGTCAATAAAAATCAATATTTCTGGTAGGCACATTTTTTGGCCGATCAAACTTATTATACCCTGACCACTATGTGGTTTAGGGTATAATAATTGGAACAATTAATTTCGTGATTGAATCAGAAATCAATTTTTTTTGTGTGTATATATAGTTAGATCTGATGTTAGATCTCATCATATATAGAATTATATATAATTATATCTCTAAATCTAATTCAGCATATCTGGGTGTATCTGCGTAGGGGAACCAATTTGAGATCTAATTAAATCAATGCTGCTCTTCATTAGGTTAGGTTAGGTTAAAGTGGCAGCCCGATTAAGATTCAGGCTCACTTAGACTATTCAGTCCATTGTGATACCACATTAACTAAAAGTACCTATTACATATGGGCACTTCTAGTTTTAACCGCTGAACCTTCTTGATTATTTTTCTTTGTTGAACCAACCAGATTGTTCCAAAAATATTAGCAGACTGTTTAAGTTAACGTTTTCCAGATCCGCCAGTAATCTGAAGCTATATGCTCCTAAAAGTTGCTTGCGCTTTACACAAAATGCAGGACACTCACACAAGAGGTGTTTAATTGATTCTTTTTCCTCCGCATCATGACAGCTCATACAATAGTCATTATACTTCGCGCCAATAGTTTTTGCAAAATCTCCTATCAGGCAGCGACCCGTTATAGCATATATCAGGAGTGATATCTGACGTCTCGAGAACATTAGCATATCTAGTGTGCGGTTTAAGTTGAAATGGGGCCATATTTGCTTGGTGTCGTTACAACCCTTGCAATTCTCCCATCGAACATTTGCCATCATAACAGCCTTCTCACGCAGCATGAACTTGCAGGTAGCTAGGGGCATACCAACAAATTCTAGTTCCCCTGGAATATGTAAGGTAGTCCCTAGCCTTGCCAACTCATCCGCTTCGCAGTTCCCCGGTATGTTCCTATGGCCAGGCACCCATATTAGGTGAATATTGTACTGCTCAGCCATCTCATTGAGAGATTTGCGGCAATCGATGGCCGTTTTCGAGTTGAGGAACACAGAGTCCAAGGATTTTATTGCAGGTTGACTGTCTGAGTATATATTAATGCCCACATTTTTTGGAACATTACTTCTCAGCCAATTCGCCACCTCTCTTATTGCTAATATTTCAGCCTGAAAAACACTACAGTGATCAGGTAATCTTTTCGCTATTCGAAGTTCCAGATCTTTAGAATATACTCCGAAACCCACTTGGCCATCCAATTTGGAGCCATCAGTGTAGCAATCTATATATCTTTTATTCCCCGGGGTCCGTGTACACCACGCCTCACTGTTGGGAATTAGAGTCTCAAACTTTTTGTCGAAAAGTGGACTCGCCAAAGTGTAATCCACTACGTTAGGCACATCTGGCATTATTTTGAGGACCGAACTGTGACCGTAACTTTTTTCCGACCACAGCGATAGCTCGCGCAACCGCACAGCCGTTGTTGCAGCTGACTGTTTGGCCAAAATGTCTAAAGGCAATAGATGCAGTATGACATTAAGGGAGTTTGTTCCTGTCTTGCTGAATGCACCTGAGATACACAAGCACGCCATACGCTGAACTTTATCTAAACCTGTCGGTTGCTGAAGTGCCGGCCACCAGACTACAACACCATATAGCATTATAGGTCTAACCACTGCCGTGTATAGCCAATGTACAATTTTTGGTTTCAGTCCCCACTTTTTCCCTATTGCCTTTTTGCACGAGTATAAAGCTACCGTTGCTTTCCTCGCCCTTTCTTCAATATTAAGCTTAAAGTTCAGCTTCCTGTCCAAAATAACGCCAAGGTATTTTGCACACTCCCTAATGGGAATTTCAATACCCCCTAAGGAAATGGGCCTAACTGTGGGAGTTTTGCGATCTTTGCAGTACATGACTATTTCTGTCTTTGCAGGATTTACCCCAAGACCATTATCTTTCGCCCATTTCTCAGTCATCCGGAGGGCTCTCTGTATAATATCTCTAATTGTTGATGGGAATTTTCCCCTGACTGCTAGCGCCACATCATCTGCGTATGCCACCACTTTATCCTTTCTTTTTCTAGGGAAACCAGAAGGTCGTTTATAGCAACATTCCAAAGAAGAGGTGATAGAACTCCTCCTTGAGGAGTGCCTCTGTTCACATACTTTTGTATGTTTGCTTGTCCTAGTGTGGCTGAAATACGTCTCTTCATTAGCAGTTCGTCTAACAGCCTGAGTATACATGGATCAACATTCAGAGTTGTCAGTCCATTTAATATCGAGCTCGGATGGACATTATTGAACGCCCCTTCGATGTCTAGAAACGCCACGATTGTGTATTCTTTGACAGATAGTGAGCTTTCAATAAAGCTGACTAGTTCATGTAGTGCGGTCTCAGTAGACCTGCCCTTCGAGTATGCATGCTGTCGTTTCGAGAACAAACTTGAATCGATGCTAGTTCTAAGATAAATATCTATCATCCTCTCCAGAGTCTTAAGTAGGAATGAGGATAAGCTGATTGGTCGGAAATCCTTCGCCCTCGAGTGAGAGGCTTTTCCCGCTTTAGGTATGAAAACGACTTTTGTTTCCCTCCACTTTCCTGGGATATATGATAAGTTGATACATCCTTTATATATCACCGACAACCAGGGGATAATTTTGTCAGTTACAGCTTGTAACTCCGCCGGAGTAATTCCATCAGGTCCAGGGGATTTGAATGGTCCAAAGCTATTTAGCGCCCATCTTATTCTAGTTTCCGATACAATTTCCTCGACAGGAAACGACCGCTGAGCAACTGTGGCACCGCCAGTACATGGTTCAACCGTCTGATTTCCAGGAAAATGTGTGTCCAATAGTACCTCCAGCGTCTCCTCACTGGACGTTGTACAATTGCCCTCCGATGTTTTAATGAAACCTGGAGCGGAGTTGGTGGATGCTAGAACCTTCCGTAGTCTGGAAGCCTCGGACGTATTCTCAATACTGCTGCAGTAAGCATTCCAAGAGTTATGCTGAGCCTTTCTCAGTTCTCGCTTGTATCCTCTCAGATTCTTCTTGTAAGCGTCCCAGTCCTCAGGGGCTCTGGTGGACTTTGCCTTGTTAAAGAGCTTCCTGCAGGATTTCCTCATATTACTTAATTCCGTAGACCACCATGGTGGTCGATGTTTCCCCCTTGGCTTTCCTCTAGGGCATGCAGCTTTCAGTGAGATGTTGAAGGCCTTAGTAATCCGCTCCACTGCGTGTTCGATATCTTGCACATTTCTCATAGTTGTCTCTGTTATTTCCGGTATCATCATATTGAACGATTCCCTATACCTATTCCAGTCAGCTTTCCTAACATTTGGCGGAAATATGATCTTGGTGATATGAACATCAAATTTGAAACTGATGTAGCGATGATCTGAGAAGCTGTGTTCACTTAAAACCTGCCACTCAGATATCATTTCATTCAGTTCTTGCGAGGCCAAGGTGATGTCCAAAACCTCTTGCCTGTTTTTAGTGACAAAGGTTGGGACATCTCCCTTGTTGCAAACTACCAGATTAGTACGCAAAATAAACTCTATTAGCGACTCTCCCCTTGCATTAGTATCACTACTTCCCCATATACTATGATGTGCATTCGCATCGCATCCCATAATGAGTTTCGTCTTTGTTTTCCGTGACTCCTCCACTAAGGTCTTAACGGCATATGGAGGCATCTCCCTGTCATGTCCCATGAAGACCGAAGATACCCAATATTTGCATTTGGCTATTTCTAAACTGGCAACGACAGTGTCTGTATTGCACATTGAAGGAAGCAGAAACAAGTTGAGCTCGTTTTTAGCAATTATACAGGCTCGATTTACATCATTACCACTATACTGCAATAGTTTGAACCCCGGAGTACTTAATTCACATATTTTGTTTTTATAAACATATGGTTCTTGAATAAGAACTATATCTATGTCCCCTTTCATCAGGAGAACTTTTAAGGCAGCACATGCAGCCTTACAATGATGAAGATTTATCTGGAGGATCCGTAGGACCATCGAGATTTTCAACAACCGTCACATCAGCCGCTTCAATCGAGTCATCAAGAATGTCCTCTTCAGAGATATCGGTGACTCTCGCAATAACCATAGGTTCAACTTTGGTGAGTTCTGAGGCAGTAGAAGCCTCCTCATGCATACGGTATCTATCCATGTCTTCAAATGTCTTGGTATCCCCCTCGACTTCGCAAGAGGATCCGCTTACTTCTGATTCAGACAGAGGCTTGTCCATTTCTGAATCCTTTAGCTGATCGTTTTTATACACCTTCATTTGGATATAATGAAAGCCATAACATACACGGCCCTGGGACTTTGCTAGATGTGGCAAAGACTGAGTGTTCAATATAAACACTGCATGCCGTCTTGGCCCATCCACTTCATCCAAACGGCCAACCTTCCAATCAGCTGTTGGAAGATCTGGATTGCATTGTTTCAGTCTATTTAAAATAGATTCAGGGTCAGGAGGGTTTGCAGGTATCCACGCATGTGCTCTTGGTCTAGCCGGTATGTCTTTCTTCTCGACTAACTCTAGAGCAGCTCCTTCCCAAACTTCACCAATTAGTATCAGAGCAGCTTTAAAACATTCTATAGACCTCTGGTCCTCAAATGCGACTAGCTTAAATCGTCCTTGATACCAACCAGCCTCTTGGTGTCGAGGATCTGGACCGGGAAACTTTTCCAGCACCTGTGAGTAGACGCCAGACAAAGCATTCTCAATTTCCCCCCATTTTTGCTTTGGAACCATACCGTCCAATGCTCCTTTATTTATGATAGCCATCACAAGGCTGTCTTTAGCAACTGAGGCAAACGATCGTTGATCCCTTTTGGAGGATGGCAGCTCATCCGGTGATCGTTCCCTTTTTCCAGCCTCAAGAATTCCTTGAGCCCATTTTAAGGAATCGCTTTGTTTAGCCGACAACGTGCTTGGGTCGACTGATCCTAATTTCTTTAGGATAAACAAAGCATTTCTGCGTTCTTTGAATCTCTTTCGTGAGGGATTACCTCCTTTTGATGCCGTTACCTTGGAAAAGGTCCGACTTGTCAAATTGTCACCACCTCTTCATTAGCTCCGATTCAATACATTTCTCAGTGTACATATTTTATAATTAAGCTTTGGTGATATTGCATTTAAGCATTCTGAAGTTCTCCAAAAAAAAATGGGCAAAAATTTGAATTTTTAATAAATGTCAAATCGTCATCGAGCACTTTTGTTTTTACTCTCAATATTATTCTTTTGCAAACCTATCCTATTTCGCCTTTTTCAATGTACCCATAATTTATAAAGTTCATAAAGTTTCTACACTAATATGTATCACCATAGATAAAAAAAAATTCTTTATACAGTCATTTGATTCTTCTAAACCAATTACCTTAAAAATATCATAACAAAGTTTACATAGTGGAAAATTTTCACAACATTGATTTAGGTCTCATAAAGCCGCTGCCATTGTGTCATCCCTTCTTTGTAGCTTACTTTTAATATAAAATAACTTTTAATTACATATTTGATGGCCCAAAAAATCTCATTTATCACTTGTTAAAGATTATTTGAATCAATAAACTCAAGCTTCAAAGACGTGTCATATAAAATTCTTCTGAGCCTTATTTTCTCAATATGAAATTGATATTTTTCAAACTTTTTCAAAATTCCTAAAAATGCTAAGAACATATTCCGCTCCATTATGTTATTGACTTCAATGGTGGCAAATATAATCTTCACAAAGAAATTACTGTGGCTCGCAGATGAAGCACGTTCATTAAAGTAAAAGCACAGGGTAGCTGATAAGTTTTTATACCCATGAGTTTTGTAGAATGGTGATGGGGACATAGAAAGTTTGTCATTCCATTTGTAACACATCGAAATTTCCATTTTCGACTATATAACGTATATGAGTATATACTTCATCAGCGAGAAATGCCCGTCTGGCCGTCTCATAGTGCTTCGATCCCATTCAACGAATGGAGAAAAGTAGAAGGAGACATCGTTGGAAGGCGAAACTTTGAATCGCCTTGTCAAAACTAAGACAAACGCGAAGTTAGGTTCTGATCGGACCACTCCTTCACGTTCCTCCCATACAAAGGGATCAAAAATATCTGATTGTCCAAAAGGGTGAGACAACACAAATAGCAAAATGTGAGTCAGACATTGACCAAGTAGTAAGCCAAATTTTGAGACCCTAGGTGGGCCGGAAACCTACTGAGAGACCTCGTCTATTGGAAAAGTTGATGAACTTTTAATTATACCCTGTGCCACACTGTGGAACAGGGTATTATAAGTTAGTGCATATGTTTGCAACACCCAGAAGGAGACGATATAGACACATGGTGTCTTTGGCAAAAATGCTCAGGGTGGGCTTCTGAGTCGATATAGCCATGTCCGTCTGCCGTGAACACATTTTTGTAATCAAAGTGTAGGTCGCAGTTTTTGTTCAATCGACTTCAAATTTGGCACAAGTATGTGTTTTGGCTCAGAATAGATCCCTATTGATTTTGGAAGGAATCGGTTCAGATTTAGATATAGCTCCCATATATATATTTCGCCCGATATGGACTTATATGGCACCAGAAGCCAGAGTTTTACCCTAATTTGCTCAAAATTTTGCACAAGAAGAACACGAATAGAACAAGAATAGTCAAGTGTGCCAAATTTTATTGAAATCGGTTCAGATTTAGATATATCTCCCATATATATCTTTCGCCCGATTTGGACTAATACGGTCCCAGAAGCCAGAGTTTTACCCCAATTTGGTTGAAATTTTGCACAGGGAGTAGAATTAGCATTATAGCTATGCGTGCCAAATTTGGTTGAAATCGGTTCAGATTTAAATATAGCTCCCATATATATATTTCGCCCGATATGGACTTATATGGCCCCAGAAGCCAGAGTTTTACCCTAATTTGCTTAAAATTTTGCACAAGAAGAACAATTAGTAGTGTAGTCAACTATGCCAAATTTTATTGAAATCGGTTCAGACTTAGATATAGCTCCCATATATATCGTTCGACCGATTTACACTCATATGACCACAGTGGCCAATCTTTTACTCCGATTTAATTGAAATTTTGCACAGGGAGTAGAATTTGCATTGTAGCTATGCGTGCCAAATTTGGTTGAAATCGGTTCAGATTTAGATATAGCTCCCATATATAGCTTTCGCCCGATATGGACTAATACGGTCCCAGAAGCCAGAGTTTTACCCCAATTTAGTTGAAATTTTGCACAGGGAATAGAATTAGCATTGTAGCTATGCGTGCCAAATTTGGTTGAAATCGGTTCAGATTTAGATATAGCTCCCATATATATGTTTTTCTGATTTCGACAAAAATGGTCAAAATACCATTTTCCTTGTAAAATCGCCACTGCTTAGTCGAAAAGTTGTAAAAATTACTCTAATTTTCCTAAAATTTAATACATATATATATCGAGCGATAAATCATAAATAAACTTTTGCGAAGTTTCCTTAAAATTGCTTCAGATTTAAATGTTTCCCATATTTATACCCTTCACCCATACTGTGGTACAGGGTATAATAAGTTTGTGCATTTGTATGTAACGCCAAGAAATAGTGGTCATAGACCCATCTTTTAGTATACCGATCTGCTTGGAATTAAATTCTGAGTCGATTTAGCAATGTCTGTCTGTCTGTCTGTCCGTCTGCCTGTGTATGTAATTTTGTGCACAAAGTACAGCTCGCAATTTAAGTCCGATCGTCCTCCAAATTTGGCATAGGGCCGGTTCTTGGGACAGAGACAATCGCTATTGGTTCTGGAAAAAATCGGTTCAGATTTAGATATGGCTGCCATATATATTTATCCCCGATTTGGCCATAGTTAGCGTGTTTATCAACCGACTTTCTTGAAATACCGTAAATCCAAATATTTGATGTATCTCGAAAATCTTGCAAAATATCAGCCAAATCGGTTCAGATTTAGATATAGCTCCCATATATATCTTTCGTCCGATTTAGACTCATATGAGCACAGAGGTCAAAGTTTACTACCGATCTTAGTGAAATTTTGTACAGAAGGTAGAATTGACATTCTACCAATGCTTGGTAAATTTCATTGAAATCGGTTCAAATTTAGATATAGCTCCCATATATACCTTTCGTCCGATTTGACCTTATATGGTCACAAAAGCCAGAGTTTTGCCGTGATTTGCTTCAAATTTTGCACAATGGGTACGTTTAATAGTTTCGTTAAGTGTGTCAAATTTTGTTAAAATCGGTTCAGATTTAGATATAGCTCACATATATATCTTTCGCCCGATTTGGACTTATATGGTCTCAAAAGACAGAGTTTTGCCCTGACTTACTTCAAATTTTGCACAAGCGGTACTTTTAACGATACTATTGTATGTGCCAAATATGGTCAAAACCGATTCAGATTTAGATATAGCTCCCATATATATCTTTCGTCCCATTTGAATTTATATGGCCTCAAAATCCAGGGTTTTGCCGTGATTTGCTTCAAATTTTGCACAAGGAGTACGTTTAGTAGTATCGGTAATTGTGCCAAATTTGGTTGAAATCGGTTCAGATTTAGATATGGCTCCTATATATATTTTCCGTCCGATTTGCCCTCATATGACCTGGGGGCCAAAGTTATACTCCCATTTACGTGAAATTTCGCATAGAAAGCAGAATTATTATTCAAACTACACAGAAAAAAAGTGTCTCGTAAATTTAAGAAGATTTTTACAATAATTTATTACAAGAATTTTCCAGAATTTTAGTTCATTTTTCGTATCTTCAACGAAAATTAACTACTCGAAAGGAAATTTTACAAATTCTAAGTAGCAATCGTTTAGTTCATGGCCTACAAAATACGATGGAAATTTCCTTAAAAAATTTCTTAACTGGTAGTTAAAAATTCGTTTGTCATGCTATAAAACTACTTGTAAAATGTAAAGTATTTTGTAAATAATAAGTGCAATTTACTATAAAATTTTTTTGTATGAGAAAATATTTTTTTACAAAAATGAACTTGAAAGTGGATAGCAATTTCTTACTGACAATTCCTATAGTTACTAATTGTTGGTAGAAAATTACCCAATGAAATATTTTTAGTTCACATGTAATTAAATTTATAGACATTTTCGTTAAAAAATGGTAGATAACATTTCATGAAAATTTTGCAAATTTTAAGTTAAACGTTTCATCGTTCATAAACTGGTGTGCCTTTACGAATATTATTCTTAGAGTAAATTGTCAGCAGATGCGATGAACTAATGTATAGTACAGAGATCTTTATCGGCATAGTGGAATGTGATTAATATAAAGATGATGTTACTTGAGTTTTGTTGTGTATACATGAGCGTGGGGTTGTTTTTATTTTTGTTCATTTAGTGGTTTGCGTGTGTGTTTGTTATTCGCGGATGGTTTATTTGGCTAGATGAGGTGTTGTTTTCAATAAAGGCACATGTGTTTTTGTTGTTGTAGGAATGTTTTGGCTTTGCTTGATTTTGTTTGGCATGCTTCAGTTGTATAGTTGGTGTTGGCGTGGGCTGTTGCATCTTTTAAGAAGATATGCAACAAGGGAAAAGGGAATATAAAGGCATGGAATATTTTGGATTTTTGAGACATATATTGTTGTTTGTTTATTAAACCTTTTAAATGAAAGTTATTAATATTTTATCGGTAGTTTAGAAAAAGGTTATTAAGAATATTTAGTAAAATATATTGAAATTGAAAGTGTATTGAAATTTTTATTATTCAAGTAAAAAATTAATATTCAATTCCAGATGAATTTGGAAAATTTTTGTTATATCTCAGCGTATATTTTATTTATAAATTGGTAAGTATTTTTTAATATGACTTTCTTTTAAAAATAATATTTTGTATGTATATTATTATTTGTTAATTAATTATTTTTAATGTTTTATGTTTTTCTTTGTTGTAAAACTAATATGTAATTTCAGAATAACCCCTTAAAAATTTGGACAAATTTTTAGTACACCTTTGCCTGTAATTTAATAGTGAATTGGTAAGGATTTTTTAACTTTCTTTTAACCCTGGACAGTCATCCTTATTTTTTGTACATTAACGTCATCTTTCGTCATTTTGACTACGGCTGATTTCATCATGAGCGAAAAATGAACCAAACTTGAATTTATTTTCTTATTCTATTTGGTTTTAAGTAGTATAAAACAACAATTCATAAAATGGTCGAATTAATATAACTTAAATTTACCATTTCACAATAGACTAAAATGCATTTTAAATCGAAAATGAAATTACGTGTCGTCATTTTGACGAATGATGACTGTCTAGGGTTATCAAGAATATTTGGTTTTTTATGCATATTATTATTTTTTTCATTAGATTTTTTGAAAACCTATTTAATAATTTTATTTAATGTAAAAAATAAATATTTAATTTCAGAGTAACTCAAATAAATTTGGCCAACTTTTTATATTCCCCTCAGCGTACAATTAAATAGAGAATTGGTAAGTTTTATATTAAAACTTTGGTTTTCTTTAACTAGAATATGTATTTTATTATATCCTTCACATCGATAACAACACAGTTTTATGAGTTTATATAGAATACTTCATTATTTCTCTAATTGTTTCAGGTGCAAATTTTATGAGATACGTTTTCCAAAGAAAAGTTGAATTCCTTACACCATTTGATAAAATGCCCCCAAATATGGTAAGTTACAAGCTAAAATGAAGAATTCAAAATTATTCATTACATGGTGTTAATTTTTAACAATTTTCATTATTGTTTCCATTTTTTTCCAGCAAGATATGTGAAAAAAATACCTACGATGAATAAAAAAGGTTAAGTCAAAACGTCCAAACAGCGAGTTCAAATGAACTACTCTCTGTTCCACGTGGCCATAATTTTTATTCACAAAAAAACATTGTATTAAGAACTTTCATCATAAGTTTTTATAATAAAGTACTTTTGCTTAAAGAAAGTTTAATTTTAATGTATGAACATTTTCATAATAGTAAAACGGTTTGTTGTTCCTTTAATTATTTAATTTCTCTGTACTGCGGAATGATTGATTTAAAAATAGTTTAGTCGTCGACATTTTAAAGAGACTGTTAACCAATTTTTATTATCGGGTTTCCCACAAAATAAGCACGTAAACCAAAATAATACTGACTTTTTAACTTGGTAGGGGTATATAAATCTTATGGTGTTGTAAAAATGAACTAAAATACAGTGTTATAGATGAACTAAAATTTAAGAGAATTATAAACTAGACAAGTTGAAAAAAATCTTAAGGGCTAAATCATGGTCAATATTACTACAGTTTAGTTCATTTTGCAATGGAAATGGGTTCACTGTTTTTTCAGTGTATACATGTCAAATATAGTCAAAATCGGTTCAGATTATAAATAGCTTCCATATATACGTACACCAGTGTTGGGGAAATATGGTAGACTGTTAACCATTTTAGACCCATTTTCAATGGAAGTTTCCTCCAATTAACTGGATAGCGTTAGCCGATTTAAATTTTAATTCTAGAGATTTTGTAGAAGTAAAAAAATTGTCTCCTTTATATAGCTTCCAGCAAATGTGAAGTAGTTGAGATGGTAACACAAATTTTGGCCTACATAGGGGTGAAGGGTATAATATAGTCGGCCCCGCCCGACTTTAGACTTTACTTACTTGTTTTTAGTAACATTGTGTTTCATCCCAGGGTGTTAGCCGATTTAATTTCTAATTCTATCGATTTTGTACAAAAATTGTCTCCAAATCGTTACAGTTATAAATATTTGTATATGGGAATATAAACCTTGATAATAACTCCCAACAAATTTGAAGGAAATCAGATGGTAACACAAATTTTGGTCTACATAATGGTGAAGGGTATAATATAGTCGGCCCGCCCGACTTTAGACTTTCCTTACTTGTTTTAAATAATTCTGTACCTTTTGAACGAATAAAGATATCAACATAATTGTTTCTGTGTGTGAAAGCTGAAGTCTTTTCCTCTAATTTATGCCCTAGTGGGTCCACGGGCTGACCTGTTGGCGTTGAAAGTTGGTCACCTCGGGGGTATGAAATTTTGTTTTAGCTGTTAACTCCGCAATTTTCAACCGATTTCGATGATTTTTGCTTTGCTGGGTACAACTTTTAAAGCTCTATAAAACCGTTACCGTTCGCAAGATATATATATATATATATTTTTGCAAAATTTTGACAAAGTGGGGTAGGTATTTTGAACGTAGAAGTTTTTGAGTGGATTCGTAATTTTTATTCTTAACTGCATTCCCTATAAAATTCTGCGAATTCTAGAAGAAAGAAATGTGTAATTATGTGCTTTAGATTAAATGTGATAAAGTCCACAAATTCGAATTTCAAAAAATATCGAAATTTGACTTTTTTAGAGGAAAACACTTCAGCTTTCACACACAGAAAAAATTATGTTGATATTTTTATCCCCTCAAAAGTTACATAATTATTTCCACAAAAACGATTTGAGACCCCTGTACGTTGCACTCAATTTGCATCAGTTCTTAAGGTGTCATTCGAATTCAATGTTTTGGATGTGAATTAAAAAATTAATTTTTTCGATTCATGATGCCTTCTAACGCTTGTCTAAAACGTTTGACATCAAATATTTTCAAAAAATTTCAATTTTTCTAGAATGGATTTAGTATTTTTCTCGACAAAACAAAAAAAGTTAAAATTTCCCATTAAAAATACGAAAAAGAGAGAGTTATAAAAAATCAAATTAACCCCCATTTTCATGAAGCTCCGTTAGTGCTCCGTTAACTAACGAACTTTTAAACCGTATTGTGGACATAGCTGCCATCTTGCCTGTATATTCCACATGTCAGTTAGGAACTTAACTGTTGAAAATTTTTCAGTTAAAGTTAACCGGAAAGAAGATACTTGCAATATACTTTCTGTTAACTGGGAGTTAAAGCCTAACGGAGCTACATGAAAATGGCCGTAAAAGAACTTCCTGTGTAGTTAAAATAAAGAACATCTTTGGGAGGACATGTTTGCAAATGCTTTTGAAGCTGTACCTTTAGAAGAACTTCGAAATTGTTTTGCTGGGTAGTCAAACAAAATGTTCTTTCATCTAAAAAAAAAACAATTTCTATGTCGAATCACTTAATTATAAAGACAAAACGTCTTCATTGAAAAGTTTATCGACTTTTGGACATGGAAAAAACGTTGCATCAGAGAAATGTTAATGCGGATTTGGCTTATCATACACTGAGAGAAGAGTTTTCTTTTCCGAGAAACGAAATTTTAGACAAAGTCTTCTTCTGAAGCTAACAGATTTTCTTTAAAAGCAACTAAAAAATATTAGGGGAAATTTTTGCACCGTTTGTCACAGATTCGGGTTTATTTGCTCTTACAAAAACTAATTTACATTATAAGGGAATATCGGTTGTCTAAAATTTCGTTCCGGAGAAAAGTATTTTTTTCTTTGGAAGTAAGAATCGTTATGATAAGCAAAATTCGCATTCGCATTAAGGACATGAAATCTTTCGATATTTCAACGAAGCGTCAAAATCCCTGACCCACTATATCACATTTCTCTGACACAAATGCAATGTTGTAAGGTAATCATATTTAAACAAAATCGCTGACTATTGAATAATTTTTATACCCACCACCATAGAATGGTGACGGGGGTATAATAAGTTTGTCATTCCGTTTGTACACACACACAGAAAACAAATTTGTTGTGCCAACCAATTTTTTTGCCAACCGATTTATTTGGTCCCATCAACCATCAGAATATAACCGACAATATTTGTTAGAGCAACCAATTCTTGTCTGGCACAACAGTACATAAATTGTTTGGATAACTAAAATTTGAGCACATTAACACTCTAATTGGTAATCCCAACCAATAAAATTTCATTCGTTTGTTAAAACAACTAATTATTTTTTCGGACAATCTTATTAAATTAAGAAACCATCCTTTGAAGTAAGTTTAATTTATATTTAATTTTATTACATATTAATATTTTTGTGTTGATTATTGAGCTAATAAAAATCGTCATCTGTAGAACATTTTTGAACTGGAAAAGAAACTTCACAAAATAGCTAGATGCGATGTTTGCAAACCAATCTGCATAATTTTCAGGTCCAAGGAGGTTCTCGGCCTATAAGAATTCCTCTAAACCTGTTATCTCCGATTTCATAAATCTTATTGGTGGACAGTTCTCAAAATATTTTGCTTTTAAAGC
This sequence comes from Haematobia irritans, assembly GCF_050003625.1. Classification (NCBI taxonomy): domain Eukaryota; kingdom Metazoa; phylum Arthropoda; class Insecta; order Diptera; family Muscidae; genus Haematobia; species Haematobia irritans. The sequence goes on along the minus strand of NC_134401.1, from coordinate 48,553,255 downwards.
CTGAAAGAAAAAAATACCTAACGAAATTTTTGCGTTAATATCCAATTTGACATGATCGTGGTCTGATGGCAAAATTTGTCTAAAAGTACGCACCTTACATGATTACATATACCATTCGGTTTGAGTCGCAGAAGTAAAGCCAATGTATCCGAATCACCTACAGAGCTTAGAACTGAATGGAAATGTTTCAGTTGCGGTACTTATAATTACCGGATCGATTTTCAGCGTGACTCTGAACTCAGGCATGGATCATGAAATGTTGTCGTTACATCGGAAGTCGTCACATTTGTTGAGATATCCCTAGAGGGAAGAAGGTAAAGAGTGAGGAGTATTAATTTAATTTGATGTTTAAGTTACTTACCACTTAAGAATACAGCTACCCAATTTAAAAAATATACAAAAAATCTCTCAGGCTTGCCCACTCTGAAAACCGGCACCTACCAAACGTGGACGGTTTTCTAACTGGACACCTGCCAAATGTGGACAAAAGTTAGACGACCGTTTGTGTCTTCCATTCACTGTATATGTATAACTCACAGCAATCCTTTATGGACATAATGTTCTCTAAATTTGAGTAAACGTCATCAAAATATTGAATTGAAATTTAAAGAATTTAAAGTTGATAATTAATTAGGCAAAACACAATATATTTGTTGTTATATATGTATATGTAGCACATAGCAACCAATTCCCTTTATAACTATCAAATCTGTTAACACAACCAACTTAGTTGTTAAACAGACCTTCAGTTGGGCATGGAAGCATATTGGCAAAAGAAGTCAGTTAGCACAACGGGGTGCAATAAATTGAAATGGTTGCTTACTTCAATATATAAATAACGACCAATACTTGGTCGTGTGTACCAACTTTCGGTCACACCGCTATTATATTGGTTATATAAACTATCTAACAAAAGAAATAACTAACAGTTATTCCACACAATTAAAAATTGTGAGTCTCCACTATCAAATTGTTGTCGTAATCGAATTCCAACCAATCATTTCTCTGGGTGCAGAGAATACATATTGGTTGTGATGACCGAATTTATTGCCAACCTCCTTTTGGCAGTTGCAGCAACTATCTGCTGGCAGTTGTGATACCCGATAAATTCGGTCGACTCAATCGAATTATGGGAAATCCAACCAATACCATATATGGAGTTGGTTGTACTAGACGATACAATTGGTCGTTACTCCCTTCTTATTTGGTTGTATTACCCAACATTATTAGCACCTTAACCGAATTGAAAATAAATTATTCCTCAAAATATTGTATTTTCCATTTTTAAATGATAGAAAGGTACATAAAATCACACTAAACCTAAATACAATACATTGATAACAATTTAACAAAAATTGTCACCTTTAAAATACCCCCAGCTTGGATTGTTGAATTCACAGGCAATGGGAGTTAAATCTCTGGGACTCTTAGTACATTAAATAGTAGCATAAAAATGGGCCAACATAGATTGCTTAAAAACACAACAAATTAAGTTAGAAAATTAGTGTGGAGTTTTAAATTTAATAAGAATCTACTCTACATGGTCACTTCCTTTGGGGTTTCATAAATAAAATAAAGACGTGGAGATGGATTTTTCCATTAGAGGCCCTTTAAAGTCGTTGCATGATTTATACTTTTTCCCTTTAACACAAGAAAATTGTTCCACATCTAATACTTTATATAACTCGATCTCCGTTTGATCCCAAAAATTGAAGATGCGCACTGTTTATCTGACTCGTAGCATTGAGTATCCTGACGATTGCGCGAGTAGCTCGTGAAAATATTTGACAGACAGTCCACCGACGATTTAAATAAACTTAGAGACGTCTGAAACATATTCAGTTTTCAGTGGTTAAATTAAAAATAAAACACGTTTTCCTTCCACATTGAATAATTGATAATAACAATATTGACATTTAAAAATATTTCCAACGGAATTCGGCTGTGACTATCAATTGTAAGTGCTGAATACTAAATGACGGTTATGAAGGTTTTATAAGGTAGGTTGTGCGTATCGAATTCGATCAAAATTTTTCAAGAGAGAGGCAATTAGTACAGACAACCATTTGACTTGTATTGTAAACAACAATCTATAATAATAAGCTCCAAAAGGTAGAAGGAACCAAGTAATGATTGTAAATAAAATAAATAGATTGACACAACTGTGATTTCATTCTAAATGCTGAATTTTCATTAAAACAATCGATTTTCAACCAATATTTTCTCTGTGTGTAACACATCGAAATATCGATTTTCGACTATATAAAGTATATATATTCTTGATCAGTGAGAAATTCTAAGACGATATAACGATGTCCGTCTGTCCGACTGTCTGTCTGTCTGTCTGTTGTAATCACGCTACAGTCTTCGATAATGAAGCAATCGTGCTGATATTTTGCACAAACTCGTCTTTTTTCTGCGGGCAGGTCAAGTTCGACGATAGGCTATATCGGTCCAGGTTTTGATATAGTCCCATATAAACCGACCTCCCGATTTGGGGTCTTGGGCTTATAAAAATCGTAGTTTTTATCCAATTTGCCTGAAATTTGAAATCTAGAGGTATTTTATGACCATAAAAATGTGTGCCAAAAATGGTGAGTATCGATCCATGTCTTGGTATAGCCCCCATATAGACCGATCTCCCGATTTTACTTCTTGGGCTTATAAAAACCGTAGTTTTTATCCAATTTACCTGAAATTGGAAATCTAGAGGTATTGTAGGACCACAAATACGTATGCCAAAAATTGTGAGTATCGGTCCATATTTTGGTATAGCCTCCATATAGACCGATCTCGCGATTTTACTTCTTGGGCTTATAGAAACCGTAGTTTTTATCCAATTTACCTGAAATTGTAAATCGAGATGTACTTTAGATCCGTTAAGAGGTGTGCCAAAAATGGTGAGCATCGGTCCATGTTTTGGTATGGTCCCCATATAAATCGACCTCCCGATTTGGGGTCTTGGGCTTATAGAAACCGTAGTTTTTATCCAATTTGCCTGAAATTGAAAATCTAGAAGTACTTGAGGACCATCAAAAGGTGTGCCGAAAATGGTCCGTATCGTTCCTTGTTTTGTTATAGCCCCCATATAGACCCTAATTTATATACAATTTGCCTGAAATTGGAAATTTATAGATATTTTTGGACCATAAAGAGGTATGCCACAAATGGTGAGTATCGGTCCATGTTTTGGAATAGTCCCCATATAGACCGATATCCCGATTTTACTTCTTGGGCTTCTAGAATCTGAAGTTTTTATCCAAATTGCCTACAATTGGAAATCTAGAGGTATTTTCGGGCCATAAAGAGCTGAGCCGAAAACGGTGAGTATCGGTCCTTTAGTATAGCCCCCATAAGAACGATCTCCCGATTTAACTCTTGGGTTTCTAGAAACAGTAGTTTTTATCCGATTTGCCTGAAATTGTAAATATTCTGTTACTTTAGGCTCACAAAAACGTGTATCGGATCAAGTTTTTATCGGTCCATTTGGTGATGCCTCCATGTAGACCAACTTCACTTCTTGACGGTATGGAAATGTAAAATTTCCAGATTTAACTTCTCGGGTGAAAATCTACAGATTTAAGATTTCAAACCAAGACGTTATTTTATATTTTCTTGCACACTTATGTTACAAGAGATTTTAATGATTCCTCTAAAACTCAAACAAAAATGGTTCTTATAAATCCAGAATTTGATATAGTCCTCATAGGTGAAATCTTTAAATTTATCTTCGGAAAGTGTCCTCAAGTCCTCAAGCCCTCCTGAAATTTCAAGGGAAACCCTAATATTTGGTTCATGGTGGTGGGTATTTAAGATTCGGCCCGGCCGAACTTACTGCTGTATATACTTGTTTTTTGGTACCATCGTCTTAAATAAAATTTCATGGTCTGAACATACAATCATTATTTAATTCTTTTCTGCGAAAATTTCATAAAAAAAAGCATTCAGTGGAGTCTTCAAATTAATTTAACTCATCTCATGATTTCTCAATAACAATACAATTGTACTTTCTTTGGAGACTTAACACAATACAATATTGTTTCAAAGATTTTCTTTGTGAAACGGAGGTTAGTCTCACATTGTGGTGTAGTGGTTTGAAAGTCTCACAATACGAGAGATGGAATTAAATTTTATTATCTCTCTGGAGTGAAGTTGAAGTTAAATTTGAAGTGAAAAATTCGCGTAATTCTATTCTGTCAGTCGTTGCCTTGAATAAACTTTTTTTTTTGACAAATGACTCAACGTAGTTCTCTTATTGTGTGGGTACTATTATTCCATTTATATGCAAAACAAACAAAAGCAGTATTGACATCATTAGCCAGGTACTATGTTTACGTTTTACGGCAAAAAAATAAAATTTAAATGAGTGACAACAAATTGGTTAATAATCAACAAAATTGTAAAAAATGTTGACTGTTTGCATAAAAAACCGCCCAAATTAACATTTTATTTAAAGATATTTCAATATATGCACATTCTGTCCAAATATAGGCTCCGTGAAATAACTAACCAAAATGAAATATATCCCCATTTTCCACTACAGAGAACAAAAACAAGGATTTTTGGGGAGTTATTTCATATTTTGGCGAGCTATTTCATTTCCATAACTCCCAAAGTTAAAATAATTGCGCAAAATGGATTTTGGGGAGTTATTTCATTTTCATAGATTCATAAATTCTAAAATAATTCATAAAAGTAAAGCGTTATGTTTATGCATATTTGTGTAAGTCTATAGGTATTCATGCTCAGTTTTTGAAAAGAACGTGATGTAGTGAAGATATAAAATGAATTACAAATTTATAAACGGGTGCAGAAAATAAAGTGAATTGGCTTACGTTACAGATCAAACAAGAATATACGGCCGTAAGTTCGGCCAGGCCGAATCTTATGTACCCTCCACCATGGATTGCGTAGAAACTTCTACGAAAGACTGTCATCCACAATCGAAATACTTGGGTCGTGGTATCATAAAGCTTCTTAACATCGTTTTCTAAATTGTGAGTTAGTCCATACGTGGTATATAATAGACATAAAAGTTATGTATAGGAAAGTCTACAAATAATTACGAATCGATATGGACTTTTTGCACGGTATGTACACGCTCACAAAAAATCGCTTCTGTAACATATACTCCCAAACATATTTTGCTTCAAGCATATATATTTTTGGGTATTGCCCAAACATTTATATGTTTGATCTCTTCCAATATATAATATGTTTGAAAGCATATTGGTCTAAACAATATATGTTTGGGTAGTCTAAGTTCCAAACATTTTGTATTTTTGCATCCAAATTCAATAATGTCGTCTTCCAAAAAACAATATGTTATTATGTGAACATATAATATGTTTGGAAGCATTTTGCACCCAAAAATATTATATGCTTAAAAAAAATTCTCCCAAACAATATTGTGCTCAAAATTGTACTTATTTATTTATATATTTACAATCATAATGAATTATGAAAATAAACAGGTAATATAGGTGCTAACAACATAGGTTTTCGACCTGAATGCTCAAAATTTTGTTTCTGCCCAATTGTATATTCCCCGACATCTTTCTCACTTCCACGAGATTTTTTAGTTCTTAGCACCTTTTTCTGTAATACAAACATTGTAGAAGAAATTATTCAATTTTATGATTTTTTTTATTTCAATTTTACCTTTTGCCGGACGGGGATTCGAACAGCGGACCACACAGTTTGTAAGGATCAAAAAAGTAGCTGATCAATTGCCCAAGGAAAAATAAAATGTTAATTTTGTAATAACAAGCAACAACCACCAACTTAATTCAATATCGCTCCCTGTTAAATAGCGCTCCAAGCTACTAAACACATATATGTTTATAGGCTATTTCTAAATTAATATATGTTTGCATTCAAGCATATTATATTTACAAACATTTTATGTCCCAAACATAATATGTTCTAACATATTAACATATTGTCCCAAACATGTTATGCTAGTTTATGAACATTATATGCTTGCACTCAAAAATATTGTGTTTAAAAATTTGTGTTCCAAACATATAATGTTTATAGCCAAACATATGAAAAACAGTCTTTTTCAACCGTGTAGAGAGCTTGAATTGAAATATGGGGGTCGCTTATATGGAGGCTCCAAAACCATATCTTGGGATCGGTTTATATGGGGCTATATATGATTATGGACTGATGTGGACCACTTTTGGCAAGGTTGTTAAATATCATATACGATCACCACGTACCAAATTTCAAGCAGATCGGATGAATCTTGCTTCTCCAAAAGGCACCGGAGGTAAAATCTGGGGATCGATTTATATGGAAGCTATATATAATTATGGGCTGATAGGAACCAATTTCAGCCGGATCGGATGAAATTTGCTTCTCTTAGAGGCCTCGCAAGCCAAATTTGGGGGTCCGTATATATGGGGGCTATACGTAAAGGTGGACCGATATTGCCCATTTGCAATACCATCCGACCTACATCAATAACAACTACTTGTGACAAGTTACAAGTCGATAGCTTGTTTCGTTCGGAAGTTAGCGTGATTTCAACAGACGGACGGACATACTCAGATCGACTCAGAATTTCACCACGACCCAGAATATATATACTTTATGGGGTCTTAGAACAATATTTCGATGTGTTACAAACGGAATGACAAAGTTAATATACCCCCCATCCTATGGTGGAGGGTATAAAAATGATTTATCGTGTCGTTTAAAGCGAGGGTAAATTTATTGGCAGATAGAAAGCCTATATACGGCAAAAATACCTACGGTTCGTCACATTTCGTCTTACAGCCACCGTTGCCACAGTTAGTAAAATTCTATCAAAAATGGTCGATTTTTTACTGTCTGGTAGATTGGTAGAATTCTTGACGTTTTGGAAGATTTTGCACAATATTCCTACCCATATAAGAGGTACCTCACAAATTTTGACAACATTTTCTATAGCAATAAAATTTTGACAAAATTTCCTATAGGAATAAAATTTTGACAGAATTTTTTATAGGAATAACATTTTGACAGAATTTTCTATAAGAACAAAGTTTTGAAAAATTTTCTTTAGGATTAAAATTTTGACAAAATTTTCTATAGAAATAAAATTGTGACAAAATTTTCTACAGAAATAAAATTTTTATAACATTTTCTATATGAATAAATTTTGAGAGAATTTTCTATAGAAATAAAATTTTGAAAAAAATTTTCTATAGGAATACAATTTTGACAAAATTTTCGATAGAAATAAAATTTTCTGTAGGACCAAATTTTGGAAAATGTTCTATAGGATTAAAATTTGTAAAAAATTTTCTATAGGAATACAATTTTGACAAAATTTTCTATAGAAATAAAATTTTGACAAAATTTTAGTTAGAAATAAAATTTTTACAAGTTTTCATATACAGTAGAATTCGGTTATAGCGGTTATAAGCTTTTGATAATGCATCCGCCATTAACTTTAAATTGCACTCCGAACAAATTTTCATATGTCTACAAGGTAGCATAACAATGTTTGAAGGTTTGTTGACGCAGATCACGCAATCGCTGTCGTTTAAAGTGCTAGAAGTCACTTCTTGGTTGTCGTCTTCCGAGTTTTCACAATCGGAATACTCTTCTTCCTCGAATATGTTTTCCTCTGGTATCAATTTTACGCATATTTTGTTAGGTTCATACACCATTCGGGAAAGAAAATCGGTAACAGATATATCCCCATTTTCCAAAAGCCGGATTGCTTTCTCAATTTTGGAAGACTTATCAGCATCCTGTCTCTTCTTTCGTTTGCACAACGAGCCACCGCTTTCAGAGAGCATTGAAAAATGGCGGCTTTTGAAAAATTCCTCATTACGAATTATGGCAACAAACTTAAAAAAATTTCCATTCTTATCTGCTAAACGTCCTAGTACTCCATTATATGCTTTTACAGCTGATGTTGTTCGTGTTTTTTGTTTATAAACTGAGAAAGAATTACAACCAATCTAGAAAATATTTTACATTCATTAGATTCATGTCACATATGGCAGATTAATTTCACATCGCAACTTACTTTTTGTATCCATTGTCTTTGGAAGTAGTTTAAAAATGGCGCAAAGACACATTGGCTGTCCATTAACATTATTTTGGACCTGATTGCAGAAAACGCTCCTTTTATTAAACCAGGGGGGAGTAAGGGAAGAGCCATTAGTTTATGATAAGCTGCAGACGCTTCTTTCGAAGATCGTATATACTTAACTAAAGCCTTTCTGCTTCTCATGTTACGCCTAACAGCTTGGCAAAAATGGAACCTAAATGAACAGTTTTGTTAGCACTCGAATAAATGATGTTGTTTATTTTTATTTGTATTGCATTAGTTATGTTCACTTTTTAAATTTAACCGAAAATTATAATACATGAGCGGAATTGCGGAATTGTTATGATTTTGTTCAAATGTATTCGCGCGAATTTTTTTCAACCTTTCCACTCGAGCACAATCTATTTTTTTCGTAATTCTTTTAAAACCTCTACCAAATTGTTATTTTACTTCGCAATTTTGTGAAACCTTTACATTTGAACAAAATCATAACAATTCCGCAATTCCGCTCATGTATTATAATTTTCGGTTAAATTTAAAAAGTGAACATAACTAATGCAATACAAATAAAAATAAACAACATCATTTATTCGAGTGCTAACAAAACTGTTCATTTAGGTTCCATTTTTGCCAAGCTGTTAGGCGTAACATGAGAAGCAGAAAGGCTTTAGTTAAGTATATACGATCTTCGAAAGAAGCGTCTGCAGCTTATCATAAACTAATGGCTCTTCCCTTACTCCCCCCTGGTTTAATAAAAGGAGCGTTTTCTGCAATCAGGTCCAAAATAATGTTAATGGACAGCCAATGTGTCTTTGCGCCATTTTTAAACTACTTCCAAAGACAATGGATACAAAAAGTAAGTTGCGATGTGAAATTAATCTGCCATATGTGACATGAATCTAATGAATGTAAAATATTTTCTAGATTGGTTGTAATTCTTTCTCAGTTTATAAACAAAAAACACGAACAACATCAGCTGTAAAAGCATATAATGGAGTACTAGGACGTTTAGCAGATAAGAATGGAAATTTTTTTAAGTTTGTTGCCATAATTCGTAATGAGGAATTTTTCAAAAGCCGCCATTTTTCAATGCTCTCTGAAAGCGGTGGCTCGTTGTGCTAACGAAAGAAGAGACAGGATGCTGATAAGTCTTCCAAAATTGAGAAAGCAATCCGGCTTTTGGAAAATGGGGATATATCTGTTACCGATTTTCTTTCCCGAATGGTGTATGAACCTAACAAAATATGCGTAAAATTGATACCAGAGGAAAACATATTCGAGGAAGAAGAGTATTCCGATTGTGAAAACTCGGAAGACGACAACCAAGAAGTGACTTCTAGCACTTTAAACGACAGCGATTGCGTGATCTGCGTCAACAAACCTTCAAACATTGTTATGCTACCTTGTAGACATATGAAAATTTGTTCGGAGTGCAATTTAAAGTTAATGGCGGATGCATTATCAAAAGCTTTAAACAATTACAAGTGTCCTTGCTGCCGCCAACCCGTTGAAGATACCATGGAAGTTTTTACTTGAAACTTATTGCTCTCATACAATTATTAAATTGGATTTTTCATAGAGAATTTTTTTATTTATACAAAATATAATATTATATTGAAATATTTATTAAATTCATGAATAAATTTATTTTTTTCTCTATAACAGCAATAAATATTACTTTATAAAATGAAATAAGTCCCTATGGGGCCCAATTTCATAAAATTTTGGGCTTTATTTCATTGTTGTGGGGTTTTATTGCATATTCAAAATGAGGCTTTATTTCCTCATGAACTAAATCCCCAAAATTTGGGGCATTATTTCATTTCCAGTTTGGAGCCTTTTTTCTTGGGGGCTTATTTCATGGAGCCTGGGAACATGTTTCATTTTGCGTGTTACGGATTTATTTATAATTTCATAAAATATTTTAAGGATTTAATTGATAATGAAATAAGGCCCCAATTTTGTAAACCTATAATAATAACCATTATTACCATAATACCAATTCCCTAAGCTTCATGCCTGCGTTGATATCAGGCTAACATAAAAAATACTAATTGGTTCACTTAATTAAAAAATCTAATCAAAACAAATATTCATATTTTTAATAGCCAATTAAAAAATGTTATTTATTATATTATCTTATCATCTGCAGGGCAATGGCTTGTTTATTAGCCTATCATTACTGGTTTTTTTATTGTGTTTGAGAATGTAAAACTGAATCTTCAATGAATTGTTTAATTGACCGAATTAATTTTTTATCAATTTTAAAAATTTTCCAAACAAAGTTAAAGACATTTCTATTATTTTTTTAAGTTTATTTTTTTAAAGCATTAAACAACGGATAGATTTGTGCGACTGATTTTTTGATTTTTTGTGCCTAATCTCATTTTTTGATCACAGGGCAATGCATTTCTGTGATCAAACATATGTTCGATAGATTGCATCCACACATATTCGATTATGAATATATGGTATATGTTTGTTTCAATGTGTATACGCTTCCTCAACTGAATGTTTGTTTTCAATGCTCTTCATTATCGAAACAAGTTTGTAATTTGCAAAGAGATCCAAACATATTTAAGGACAATGGAGGGAACGTAGAGAACAGCCAGTAGGGGTTGCCACTCGAGGCAAACAAAATCTACCAAAATTTGTAGAAAATTTTACCAAACAAAAAATCTTATTTTGCAAAATTTTATTTCTATGAAAAAAAATTGTGAAAATTTTATTTCTGTAGAAATTTTTTTCAAAATATTTTTTTCTATAGAAAATTTTGTCAAAATATTATTTCTATACAAAACTTTTTACAAAATTTTATTTTTATCGAAAATTTCGTCAACATTTTAATCCTATAGAAAATTTTGTCAAAATTTTTAATCTATACAAAATTTTGTCAAAATTTTATTTCTAAAGAAAATTTTGTCAAAATTTTATTTCTACAGAAAATGTTGTCAAAATTTTATTTCTAGAGAAAATTTTGTAAAAATTTTGTTTCTATAGAAAATTTTGTCAAAATCTTATATCTGTAGAAAATCTTATTTGGCAAAATTTTATTTCTATAAAAAAAAATTGTGAAACTTTTATTTCTGTAGAAATTTTTGTCAAAATATTTTTTTCTATAAAAAATTTTGTCAAAATATTATTTCTATACAAACTTTTTACAAAATTTTATTTCTATCGGAAACTTCGTCAAAATTTTATTTCTAAAGAAAATTTTGTCAAAATGTTATTTCTACAGAAAATTTTGTCAAAGTTTTATTTCTATAGAAAATTTTGTCAAAATTTTATTGCTATAGAAATTTTTGTCAAAATTTTATTTCTATAGAAAATTTTGTCAAAATTTTATTTTTATAGAAAATTTTGTCAAAATTTTATTTCTATAGAAAATTTTGTCAAATTTTATTTTTATGGAAAATTTTGTTAAAATTTTATAGAAATAAAAATTTTGTCAAAATTTTATTTTTATTGAAAATTTTGTCAAAATTTTATATCTATAGAAAATTTTGTGAAAATTTTATTTATATAGAAAATTTTGTGAAAATTTTATTTCTATAGAAAATTTTGTGAAAACTTTATTTCTATAGAAAATTTGTCAAAATTTGCTTTCTATAGAAAATTTTGTCAAAATTGTATTTCTATAGAAAATGTTGTCAAAATTGTATTTCTATAGAAAATGTTGTCAAATTTTTATTTCTATAGAAAATTTTGTAAAAATTTTATTTCTAAAGAAAATTTTGGCAAAATTTTATTTCTATAGAAATTTTTTTCTAAACTTTATTTCTATAGAAAATTTTGCCGAAATTTTAATCGTATAGAAAATTTTGTCAAAACTTAATTTCTTTAGAAAATTTTGTCAAAATTTGCTTTCTATAGAAAATTTTGTCAAACTTTTATTTCTATAGAAAATGTTGTCAAAATTTTATTTCTATAGAAAATTTTGTCAAAATTTTATTTCTATAGAAAATTTTGTAAAAATTTTATTTCTAAAAAAAATTTTGGCAAAATTTTATTTTTGTAGAAAATTTTGTCAAAATTTTATTTCTATAGAAAATTTTTTCTAAATTTTATTTCTATAGAAAATTTTGTCGAAATTTTATTTGTATAGAAAATGTTGTCAAAATTTTATTTTTATAGAAAGTTTTATCAAAATTTTATTTCTATAGAACATTTTATAAAAATTTGCTTTCTATAGAAAATTTTGTCAACATTTTATTTCTCTAGAAAATGTTGTAAAAATTTGAATTCTCCGCGAGTGAGAGAGAGAGAGAGAGTATGCAAGTTAGGTTCATAATTTAAACATAAATATGAAATTGCATAATTTTAAACTACTAGCCTTTATATACTATTTCATTCAATAATATTAATTTTTAACTAGGAGTAAATCAAATTCAACAATCTGTCTATAAGCTGCTCGAAACATCAGCATGGAATTAATTTACACCACTCATACTCATAACATATGCAGTTCAATTGTTAATCAGGAAATAGTGATATTCAATGCCAGAGTTAATGACTGTATCAAATTCAATAATTTTACTGTGGATATTAAATCACAGATGTTAATCAAAATTATTGAGAGATAATAAATCACTGATAAAATTCACATAGTCAAAAGAAACGTAGGTAAATCATATTGATAATACAATTTAATTGAACAATTGTGCGTAGTAAATAGTCTGTCTGGTTACAACTACTGTGATATTGAAGTTATTGACTAAGCAATTTGTTTGGAATTTAAAATACCCAATAAACACAGGATGAGCGTTTTTCAAATGCAACAACTTTTCAGTTTGAGGGTAAATATAATTTTCAACATAAATTCAACTTGACTTGAAATAGCTCATCTTCAATACATCTTCAAATTGTTTGCGAATTACTTCCAATTTGCCAAAATGTTGACGAAATCTTTGAAAAGGTGTTGAAGATAATATGAGAAAACTTTGACAAAACACTACACTAAAATGCAACGAAAAAACCATGTGGTTTTCAATACTTATTTGTGCAACGAAGTTCGTGGTCAATTGCAAGAAATTAAAAAATGGAAAATTTTAGACAAATAACCAAATAGTTTATAAAAATAGGTAAGTGAAAATAAAAAATTAAATAAAACTTTAAGGAAGTCACTAAATGTATATCTCTTTGCAGAAAACTAAAATTATGGATTCTACGTTCTGGAAAACATTAAAAAGCTGACTGATGAAATACTGCTTCAAATAGTTTATAATAATTGGTACGTCAATATGAAAAATTAAATCAACACTTTAGAGAAGTCACTAAATTTAAATCTCTTTGCAGAAAACTAAAATCTTTGGATGCTACATTCTTGCAAACATTAAGAAGCTGACCAATGAAAAATGAGTGGCTTATTGACAAGAAAAAGTTTCCAGAAACATTACAAGTGCAACCAATTAAAATTGTTAAAAACAACAAATTGTTGAAATCAACAACTTCTGGATGAAAATGTGCATCACATTAATTCATATGCTATTATCAGTTTAGAATGGATATTTTGTGAATTCCTTCTGCTGGAAATCAATTCTAACACGCGGTCCAAATTTCAAATTGCCCGCATGTTAATATATTTTAATGCTGTTTTATGACACCAAAAGGAAGGAAGTCGAATTGTCAATGCAAAAGTGTTTACTAATAATGTTTAAGATATTTAAAGTTTTGTTGTTTGTTTTTTTTTTTTCTTAAATGTTGATATGTTTAATAAGATTATTATTTATCAATTGGTATTGTAGTGTATTATGTAGTGTATTATTATATATTTTATTTTGATGAAAATGAATAAGTTATACAAAATGCATAGAATTTTGGCTTTGACTTTCAATTTGAAGTGAGTATATCATTCATACAAATTTAGGTTGAAAAGTATTTGCAACGATGTTAATTTTGAATTTGACTCGCATCGAAAATTGTTTGACAAATTATTGAGTAGCGATGCATTTCAATTTGAGGATAACACTTGAGATATTATTGCTAATGTGTTGAATTTCACTGTTGAGGGTAATGTCTGTTTTTTGTTGAGAACGCGATTTTCTCAACAATTTCTCAACTTGAATATTACCCTAATCCTTTGAAAAAATGTTTGAAAAATTGTTGAAATTTAGCATTTTTCAAACGTTTGTGTTTATTGGGTATGGTTCAAAGTTACTCGATGCAGATACGACCACACTAACTGAATCGAGGAGGGAGCGACAACAAACACGAATCTACAGAACCGATCTACCGCATAGGACTTTTAGCTTTAGCTGAGAACGGTAAATTTTACTGTGGCGGGTTCAATGGAAGTAGATTTGGACACATAGCCAAAATAACCGAATATTAGGTATAGCCGCAACCACAAATCCTAATCAAAACATCTCGAAGCATCTAAACCGAGTCAAGCATAGTCGAGACCAGGGCTGTGGAGCCGGAGTTTTGGAGTCGGAGTCTGAAGATTTTGCTGGAGTCGGAGTCGGAGTCGAAGTCGTAAAAATTTTGCTCGACTCCGACTCCGGCTAAACCAAATTTTTTAAAACACTTCACATTTTTGTAACCAAGCAAGTTTTTACGCAAATTAGTTTCTATTGCGTTATTCATTCGATCAATTTACAGCATGATTGTAAATGAAAATCAACTTCCAATTACGGCTATCTCTTGATGTTTCCTAGAATGTTAGACTAGCAGATGGACTGGGTCGATCCATTTTAATACCCGAAATTATTTTTGTTTTTTAATTTTATTTTAAGGCCATATACATATGTGGAATATTGACAGAAAATTTTTTCAAAGTTTTATTTTATAGAAAATTTTGTCAAAATGTTATTTCTATAAAAAGTTTTGTCAAAATTTGTTTTCTGTGTGTATAGAAAATTTTGTCAAAATTTTATTTCTATAAAAAAGTTATTCCAAATTTTTTTACTATAGAAATATTATTTTCTATAGAAAATTTTGTCAAAATTTTATTTCTATAGAAAATTGAGTCAAAATTTTGTTTCTATAGAATATTTTGCAAAATTTTATTTCTATAGAAAATTTTGCAAAAGTTTGTTTGTTAAACAAATTTTTGTTAAATTTTATTTCTATTGATATTTTATTTCTATAAAAATTTAAGTCAAAATTTTATTTCTATAGAAAATTTTGCCAAAATTCTATAGTAATAGATTTTTTATTAGAAAATTTGGTCAACATTTTATTTCTATAGAAAATTTTGCCAAAATTTTATAGTAATAAATTTTTTTATTAGAAAATTTTGTCAAAATTTAATTTCTATAGAAAATTTAGTCAAAATTTTGTTTCTGTAGAATATTTTGCAGAATTTTATTTACTACACAAAAATTTTTCTAAAATTGTATTTTTATTGATAATTTTTTCAAAATTTTATTTCTATAAGAAAAAAATGTTAAATTTTATTTCTATAGCAAATTTTCTCAAAATTTTTTTCTTACTGATGCTCACTGCTATCAGAAATGTATTCGAAATTTTATTACTATAGAAATATTTTTTATACCCACCACCATAGAATGGTGACGGGGGTATAATAAGTTTGTCATTCCGTGTGTAACACATCGAAATATCGATTTCCGACTATATAAAGTATACATATTCTTGATCAGGGAGAAATTCTAACACGATATAACGATGTCCGTCTGTCTGTCTGTCTGTTGTAATCACGCTGCTGTCTTCAATAATGAAGCAATCGTGCTGAAATTTTGCACAAACTCGTCTTTTGTCTGCAGGCAGGTCAAGTTCGAAGATGGGCTATATCGGTCCAGGTTTTGATATAGTCCCCATATAAACCGACCTCCCGATTTGGGGTCTTGGGCTTATAGAAATCGTAGTTTTTACCCAATTTGCCTGAAATTTTAAATCTAGAGGTATTTTATGACCATAAAGAGGTGTGCCAAAAATGATGAGTATCGGTCCATGTTTTGGTATAGCCCCCACATAGACCGATCTCCCGATTTTACTTCTTGGGCTTATAGAAACCGCAGTTTTTATTCAATTTACCTGAAATTGGAAATCTAGAGGTAGTGTAGGACCACAAATACGTGTGCCAAAAATTGTGAGTATCGGTCCATATTTTGGTATAGCCCCCATATAGACCGATCTCCCGATTTTACTTATTAGGCTTAAAGAAACCGCAGTTTTTTTTTCAATTTACCTGAAATTGGAAATCTAGAGTTATTGTAGGACCACAAATACGTGTGCCAAAAATTGTGAGTATCGGTCCATGTTTTGGTATGGGCCCCATATAAAACGACCTCCCGATTTGGGGTATTGGGCTTATAGAAACCGTAGTTTTTATCCAATTTGTCTGAATTTGGAAATCTAGTTGTATTTTAGGACCATAAAGAGATGTGCCGAAAATGGTGAGTATCGGTCCATATTTTGCTATAGCCCCCATAAAAACAATCTCCCGATTTAATTCCTTGGGTTTCTAGAAACCGTAGTTTTTATCTGATTTGCCTGAAATTGGAAATCTAGAGGTATTTTATGACCATAAAGAGGTGTGCCAAAAATGGTGAGTATCGGTCCATGTTTTGGTATAGCCCCCATATAGACCGATCTCCCGATTTTACTTCTTGGTCTTATAGAAACCGCAGTTTTTATTCAATTTACCTGAAATTGGATATCTAGAGGTATTGTAGGACCACAAATACGTGTGCCAAAAATTGTGAGTATCGGTCCATGTTTGGGTATGGTCCCCATATAAAACGACCTCCCGATTTGGGGTCTTGGGCTTATAATCGTAGTTTTTATCCAATTTGCCTGAAATTGGAAATCCAGAGGTATTGTAGGACCACAAATACGTGTGCCAAAAATTTTGAGTTTGCCTGAAATTGTAAATATTCTGGTATTTTAGGCTCACAAAAACGTGTATCGGATTAAGTTCTTATCGGTCCATTTGGTAATGCCTCCATATAGACCGACTTCACTTCTTGAGGGTGTAGAAGGCGCACTGTTCATGAAAATTGCTTGAAACTCAATGTAAAATATCCAGATATTACTTCTACAGATTTAAGGTTTCAACTCAAGACGTTATTTTATAATTTTCTTGCACACTTACAAGAGATGTTAATGATTCCTCTAAAACTCAAACAAAAATGGTTCCTATAAATCCAGAATCTGATATAGTCCTCATAGGTGAAATCTTTAAATTTATCTTCGGGAAGTGTCCTCAAGTCCTCACGCCCTCCTGAAATTTCAAAGGAAACCCTAATATTTGGTTCATGGTGGTGGGTATTTAAGATTCGGCCCGGCCGAACTTAGTGCTGTATATACTTGTTTCTATATAAAATTTAGTCAAAAATTTATTTCTATAGAAAATTTTGTCAAAATTTTGTTTCTATAGAAAATTTTGTAAATTTTTGTTTGCTGCACATTTTTGTTTTAATTGTATTTCTATTGATAACTTTTTCAAACTTCTATTTCTAAAAATTTTTTTTGCCTAATTTTATTTCTATAAAAATTTTATTCAAAATTTTATTTCTATATATTTGGTCAAAATTTGATTTCTACAAAATTTTATTTAAAAATTTTGTTTCTGTAGAAAATTTTGCAAAATTTTATTTACTAGACAAAAATTTTTCCAAAATTGTATGTTCACTGCTAAGTCGAAAACTTGTAGAAATGACTCAAATTTTCAAAATTTTCAATGAATGGATCATAAATGCATTTTTGCGAAATTGTCTAAACAATTATAAATATTTCCCAAATATTGCCCGAGATTTTGTAGAAGTCTGATTTGAGATTTTATCAAAATGTAGATCTAAATACAAAGTTGTGCAGAGTATATTATAATCGGCCCGACTTTCCTTGCATTTTTATTTTTTGTTAAAATTGTGTTACGTCCCATAACGTTAGATTTAAATCTAAAGTACATAGATTTTGTAAAAGTATATACAATTTTGTCTAAATCGATTCAGATTCAAATTCATACATATGGGAATATAAACTCGCAACAAATTTAAAGGATTTGAGATAGTATCAATAATTTTGGTCCACATATACATATACTGTTGTTATCTTCTCATATTATGATGGGTATTTATAGCATTATTTTATTTATTAAACATTGCCCTAAATTTGAAATATAGAGCTTAATTGGCATCTAATCTGAAATTAAGACCCTTTTTTTGCACACATAAATAAATACGATACTCATTAGCGTAGCTAGACAATTTTCCTAGGGGGGGCTTTAGCCCCCCTAGCTAAAAATTTATAGACTGAACTTATAGGTTCAATTAATGTTTTATTTCATAAAATTGAATAAAAAATTAGACATCAAAATAAATCGACAATTAATTTATAATAAAGCAACTAAAAGTAGTTCCACACTTTTCCCAGCAAAAAAATTGTGAGTTGTTCTAAAGGAACAACTTTAAAAGTACTTCCAAAAATGTCCTCAATTATTTTAACTACACAGGAAGTTTTTTACTTCATTTTTTTTCATATTTTAATGTGTAATTTTTTGTTTTCTTTTTTTTCAAATAGTTTTAAAAAAGAGTAAGAATAAATAAATTGGTACAAATTATTCAAATTTTGTCACAAAACTGCTAAATCCATTATATAAAAATCGATAATTTTGGAAATTATTCGAGGAAAAACGTTTCAAACAAGCGTCAGAATGCATTAAAAATCATAAAACCAATATAAAAATTATTTATTTGGGAAAATATCACAAAATTTTTTAATTCACATTCAAAACACTGAATTCGGATCTCACCTTAATTCATTGCAACGGCTGTTGAAACGATGGACATTTGTCCTATGACAAGCTCATATTATATTCATTGCTTCTCCGCCAATTTTGCACCACTTCTAGACCCAAAAAGAACATTTTCACTATTTTTTTGGCAAATCTTTTTTGCAGCATTATTAAGATATTAATTTATGAAAGAATAGTTTTAATATCAATTACTATTTTTTTAATTAAATTGACTAAACTAAATCAATCATAAGTTCAACCACAGCTTTATTTCATAAATATCTGACTTCAAACATTGCCATCGGCAACTGCTACCACAACCCAAGTAATTCGATTGTTCATGAAAGTCTTTAGCTGGAATTTGTGCGATTGTATATACTTGTTTAATTTTTATAAAAATTAAAAAAAAAATATTGACATTTATTGAAAAATGGAAAATCATAAATAGAGTTTCAAATTCTGGGGGGGTCTAAGCCCCCTCCCCAGAGGCCTTCCTACGCTTGTGACGATACTTTATATCGATCCATTTACGGTACCCTCACAATAGAACTACAAATTAGTGGTATTAAAATGAGATTTAGTTATATTACCCGGAGTCGACTCCGGAGTCGGAGTCGAGCTGATGAAAAATGCTGGAGTCGGAGTCGAGCAAAATTGGCTCGACTCCACAGCCCTGGTCGAGACAAAAGACCCGTGGCAGTCAAGGCAAAGTAGCCTAGGATTTAACTTCTGAAAAATCTTGCAGCCGAATTAGCCCCGTTTGTAACACATCGAAATATCGATTCGCGACTATATGATGAATATATATATAGCAATGTCCGTCTGTCTGTTGTAACCACGCTATAGATTTCTATCCACCGCTGAAAAACTTTTTGAATCCACCGCTGAAAAACTTTTTGGTGTTCGGTCAAAGCAGGAATCGAAGCCACGACCTTGTGTGTGCAAGGCGGGCATGCTAACCATTGCACCACGGTGGCTGTGCCATATATCTGTCCATGGTTTAATATAGACCGATTTCAAATTTCACTTTTTGAAGGCATAGAAGTCGCAATTTTCATTTGATTTGCTTGAAATTCTAAATCTAGAGGTATCTTAGGTTTCTAAACAACTGTGCCAAATTCGGTATATATCGGTTCATGTTTTGATATAGCCCCCATATAGACCGATCTCTCCATTTGATTTTTTGAAGGCATGGACACTGCAATTTTCATTCGATTTGTTTGAAATTTGAAAACTAGGATAATTTTAAGACATTTAAGAGCTACGCGAAATTATATATCGGTCCTCATATAGACCGACATTTTTATACCCTCCACCATATGATGGGGGTATATTAACTTTGTCATTCCGTTTGTAACACATCGTAATATTGCTCTGAGACCCCATAAAGTATATATTCGGGGTCATGGTGAAATTCTGAGTCGATCTGAGCATGTCCGTCCGTCTGTTGAAATCACACTCACTTCCGAACGAAACAAGGTATCGACTTGAAACTTGGCACAATTAGTGTTATTGATGTAGGTCGGATGGTATTGCAAATGGGCTATATCGGTCCACTTTTACGTATAGCCCCCATATAAACGGACCCCCAAATTTGGCTTGCAGGGACTATAAGAGAAGCAAATTTCATCCGATCCGGCTGAAATTTGGTACATGGTGTAAGTATATGGTCTCTAACAACTATGCAAAAATTGGTCTACATCGCTCCATAATTATATATAGCCCCCATATAAACCGATCCCCAGATTTGACCTCCGATACATTGTGTTAGTATATGGTCTCTAATGACCATGCAAAAAATGTTCCACATAGGTCCATACTTATATATATCCCCCATATAAACCGATCACCAGATTTGAACTCCGGAGCCTCTTGGAAGATCAACATTCATCTGATTCAGTTGAAATTTGGTACGTGGTGTTAATATAAGGCCATGCAAAAATTGGTCGAAATCGGTCAATAATTATATATTGCCCCTATATAAACCGATCCCCAGATTTGACCTCCGGAGCCCCTTGGAGGAGCAAAATTCATCCGAATCGGTTGAAATTTGGTACATGATGTTAGTATATGGTATCCAACAACCATGCAGGATTTGGTTCATATCAGTCCACAATTATATATAGCCCCCATATAAACCGATCCCCAGATTTGACCTCCGGTGCCTTTTGGAGAAGCAAACTTCATCCGATCTGGTTGAAATTTGGTACGTGGTGGTAATGTATGATATTTAACAGCCATGCCAAAAGTGGTCTCTTCGTAGAAGTTTCTACGCAATCCATGGTGGAGGGTACATAAGATTCGGCCTGGCCGAACTTGCGGCCGTATATACTTGTAATATAATATTAAGTTTCGTATATATTGGGTCGTGTTTTTTGGTATATTTAGATCCCATATAGACCCATGTTCTTATATGACTTGAATGCATCCAAGCCGCAATTTTTATTGGATTTGCTTAAAATTTGGAGCTATACCAATTAAAGTCTTAATTGAGTTTTAAAAAATATTAAATTAAAAATTTAATTGATTCAACAAATTTTTTCATTGAAACAAAAATCAATCATAACAAGTAAGTAAAGAGTAAAGTCGGGCGGGGCCGACTATATTATACCCTTCACCCCTATGTAGGCCAAAATTTGTGTTACCATCTCAACTACTTCACATTTGCTGGAAGCTATATAAAGGAGACAATTTTTTACTTCTACAAAATCTCTAGAATTAAAATTTAAATCGGCTAACGCTATCAAGATAATTGGATGAAACTTCCATTGAAAATGGGTCTAAAATGTGTAACAGTCTACCATATTTCCCCAACTCTGGTGTACGTATATACGGGAGCTATATATAATCTGAACCGATTTTGACTAAATTTGACATGTATAGTTAGAATAATAATTGCGCTATCTAAGCGAAATTTCACGTAAATGGGAGTATAACTTTGGCCCCCCTGGTCATATGAGTGCAAATCGGACAAAAGATATATAGTGGAGCTATATCAAAATCTGAACCGATTTGAACCAAATTTGACACGCTTAACGATACTATTAAACGTGCTCCTTGAGCAAAATTTGAAGCAAATCAGGGCAAACCTCTGGCTTTTGAGGCCATATGAGTCTAAATCGGGCGAAAGATATATATGGGAGCTATATCTAAATCTGAACTGATTTCAACCAAATTTGGCACAATTACCGATACTACTAAACGTACTCCTTGTGCGAAATTTGAAGCAAATCACGGCAAACACTGGATTTTGAGGCCATATAAGTTCAAATCGGACGAAAGATATATATGGGTGCTATATCTAAATCTGAATCGATTTTGACCATATTTGGCACATACAATAGTATCGTTAAAAGTACCGCTTGTGCAAAATTTGAAGTAAGTCAGGGCAAAACTCGGTCTTTTGAGACCATATAAGTCCAAATCGGGCGAAAGATATATATGTGAGCTATATCTAAATCTGAACCGATTTGAACAAAATTTGATACACTTAACGATACTATTAAATGTACCCCTTATGCAAAATTTGAAGCAAATCGCGGGAAAACTCTGGCTTTTGTGGCCATATATGTTCAAATCGGACGAAAGATATATATGGGAGCTATATCTTAATTTGAACCAATTTCAGTCAAATTTACCAAGCATTGGTAGAATGTCAATTCTACACTCTGTGCAAAATTTCACGAAGATCGGTAGTAAACTTTGGCTTCTGTTGTCATATGAGTCTAAATCGGACGAAAGATATATATGGGAGCTATATCTAAATCTGAACCGATTTGGCTGATATTTTGCAGGATTTTCGAGATTCATAAAACATTTGGATGTACGGTATTTCAAGAAAATCGGTTGATAAACACGCTAACTATGACCAAATCGGGGATAAATATATATGGCAGCTATATCTAAATCTGAACTGATTTTTTCCAAAACCAATAGCGATTGTCTCTGTCCCAAGAAACGGCCCTATGCCAAATTTGAGGACGATCGGACTTAAATTGCGAGCTGTACTTTGTGAACAAAATTACATATACAGACGGACGGACAGACAGACAGACAGACGGACATCGCTAAATCGACTCAGAACTTAATTCTAAGCCGATCGGTATACTAAAAGATGGGTCTATGACCACTATTTCTTGGCGTTACATACAAATGCACAAACTTATTATACCCTGTACCACAGTAGTGGTGAAGGGTATAAAAATTTATAGTATCAATTAATTGGAATTGGATCAATTAACTGTTTAATTGACTTCCAATTAAGTTTTTAATTGATACTATCATTCCTGTAATTGAAGACATTTCAATTAAAAAAATATTTGGATAAATTAATTTCGTGATTGAATAAAAAAAATTGTTTATGTGCAGTAAAAACAGCAATTTGTATCTGACATATATACAAATTATTTTGGGTACATATGGGACGCTAACTATAATTAATATTTTGATTTTCACTTTAATATGGTTCTCATATGAACTGTTAAAAATGATCAATTTCGATAAATGGAATGATGGATGATGACATCAAATTTTCTTGAACGCTTAAACAGAAATTTAATACTTCCTCCTGAAATGGATGGAAGATGGCATTAAAAGTTCTTGAACGCTTAAACAAAAATTTAAGACTTCCTCTGGAAATGAAACAAAAAAAAATTCTACAAATGTAAAATCGTATGTTACAAATTCCAAATTTTACTTTGTATTAGGAGATCAATTCCATGAAATTTACTTGAAATTCTTTATATTAAATTTATGACCTCAAATGTCTATAAGAAAATCTCTTTGATATGGTTCTCATGTGGACTGATTAAAATGATCAATTTCGATAAATGGAATGATGGATGATGACATTAAATTTTCTTGAACGCTTAAACAAAAATTTAAGACTTCCTCTGGAAATGAAACAAACAAAAATTCTACAAATGTAAAATCGTATGTTACAAATTCCAAATTTTACTTTGTATTAGGAGATCAATTCCATGAAATTTACTTGAAATTCTTTATATTAAATTTATGACATCAAATGCCTATAAGAAAATCTCTAAGTATCTACAATTTACAATTTACTTAAGCGAAATTGGCTCAACTCCACAGCTCTGGCAGTCACATTAATTATTTTCATAAAACCACGTCTCTGGAGCATGTCGGTTGAATGATTCCAGCATGAACTACTGTCGAAATGTTCTGGTGTTATAGTCTAATTTATGGAGCGGAATTCGTAGCCATGGAAACTTTGAGTTAAACGAATTTTTTCTATGATATACCACGAAATGCTTTCCTTTGAAAACTATCATATCGTAATGTTTATAAATTTCATATCATAATTTTTAATTTTATATTTCTGACCACCAAGGCTTTAGGGTATAATAACCGTATCTAAGTTGAATGGAAAGTATGGTCTTTCAAAGCACTGGGCATCAATACAATTTATGGTATTTGTTGAATATTTAAGCAATTAAAAAAATATTTTATTGATTTAACATCGTACATTGTGGTCAGTTAGGCTGACACATTCATACAAAAAAAAAACTTCAAATTTTGTCCTATAACAAAGCATGTAAAAAATGAGAATGTCATTTATCAACGTCAGAGTCTGGAATAAAACAATAATACACTTTAACAAGCATTTGCCACCTCAAATACCAATGCAAATTGTTCAAGTGATTTTCACCTCAGTTGGATACCTTTTCAAATTCTATTCACAATCATTTTTATCCCCCCTATGAAAAAGAAGACATACATAAATGATATTATGGTTGCTACCAGACCTATACTCATCATCCAGGTGATGGAAAATCCTGTATCGTATGTGTCAGGAAAATAACACTAGAATAAAGGAGATTTATCAAAGGACAAAAAGCATAATAGAGTATCGAACTATGATGTGTCCTTCATCAAGTAGACAACAACATAATAGTGACAAGATGGGAAGTAAATTCCATTCGTATTTGATTATTTGTTATTAATGGTTTCTTGTTATTAGCACCCTTGAGGTCTTAGGCACGTATGTATGGATAGTCGCATTTTTAAGAAAATTAGTTTTTCTATTTATAAAACAAGTAAGGAAAGTCTAAAGTCGGGCGGGGCCGACTATATTATACCCTGCACCACTTTGTAGATCTAAATTTTCGATACCATATCACATCCGTCAAATGTGTTGGGTGCTATATAGAAAGGTTTGTCCCAAATACATATATATAAATATCACTCCATCTGGACAGAATTTGATAGACTTCTACAAAATCTATAGACTCAAAATTTAAGTTGGCTAATGCACTAGGGTGGAACACAATTTTAGTAAACAAATACGGGAAACATTTAAATCTGAAGCAATTTTAAGGAAACTTCGAAAAAGTTTATTTATGATTTATCGCTCGATAAATATGTATTAGAAGTTAGGGAAAATTAGAATCATTTTTACAACTTTTCGACTAAGCAGTGGCGATTTTACAAGGAAAATGTTGGTATTTTGACCATTTTTGTCGAAATCGGAAAAACATATATATGGGCGCTATATCTAAATCTGAACCGATTTCAACCAAATTTGGCACGCATAGCTATAATGATAATTCTACTCCCTGTGCAAAATTTCAACTAAATCGGAGCAAAAAATTGGCCTCTGTGGTCATATGAGTGTAAATCGGGCGAACGATATATATGAAAGCTATATCTAAATCTGAACCGATTTCAATAAAATTTGGCACACTTGACTATAGTACTAATTGTTCTTCTTGTGCAAAATTTCAACCAAATTGGGGTAAAACTCTGGCTTCTGGGACCGTATTAGTCCATATCGGGCGATAGATATATATGGGAGCTATATCTAAATCTGATCCGATTTCAACCAAATTTGGCACGCATAGCAACAATGCTAATTCTACTCTCTGTGCAAAATTTCAATAAAATCGGAGTAAAAGATAGGTCACTGTGGTCATATGAATGTAAATCGGGCGAACGATATATATATGGGAGCTATATCTAAATCTGATCCGATTTCCATAAAATTTGGCACACTTGACTACACTACTAATTGTACTCCTAGTGCAAAATTTCAACCAAATTGGGGTAAAACTCTGGCTTCTGGGACCGTATTAGTCCATATCGGGCGATAGATATATATGGGAGCTATATCCAATTTTTTCCCAATTTCAACCAAATTTGGCACGCATAACAACAATGCTAATTCTACTCCCTTCTATATCTAAATCTGAACCGATTTCAACCAAATTTGGCACGCATAGCTACAATGCTAATTCTACTCCCTGTGCAAAATTTCAACTAAATCGGAGAAGAAAATTGGCCTTTGTGGTCATATGAGTGTAAATCGGGCGAAAGTTATATATGGGAGCTATATCTAAATCTGAACCGATTTCTTCCAAAATCAATAGGTATCTATTCTGAGCCGCAACACATACTTGTGCCAAATTTGAAGTCGATTGGACTAAAACTGCGACCAAGACTTTGATTACAAAAATGGGTTCACGGACAGACGGACATCGCTATATCGACTCAAGAGCCCACATTTTTGCCAAAGACACCATGTGTCTATCTCGTCTCCTTCTGGGTGTTGCAAACATATGCACTAACTTATAATACCCTGTTCCACAGTGTGGAGCAAGGTATAAAAAATATGGGAAACATTTAAATCTGAAGCAATTTTAAGGAAACTTTGCAAAAGTTTATTTATGATTTATCGCTCGATATATTTGTATTAGAAGTTTAGGAAAATTAGAGTCATTTTTACAACTTTTCGATTTTTGTCGAAATCAGAAAAACATATATATGGGAGCTATATCTAAATCTGAACCGATGTCAACCAAATTTGGCACGCATAGCTACAATGCTAATTCTACTCCCTGTGCAAAATTTCAACTAAATCGGAGTTAAAAATTTGCCTCTGTGGTCATATGAGGGTAAATCGGGCGAAAGCTGTATATGGGAGATATATCTAAATTTGAACCGATTTCAACCAAATTTGGCACACATAGCTACAATGCTAATTCTACTTCCTGTGCAAAATTTTAACTAATTCGGAGCAAAAAGTTGGCCTCTGTGGTCATTTGAGTGTAAATGGGGCGAAAGCTATATATGGGAGCTATATCTAAATCTGAACCGATTTCAACCAAATTTGACACGCATAGCTATAATGCTAATTCTACTCCCTGTGCAAAATTTCAACTAAATCGGAGCAAAAACTTGGCCTCTGTGGGCAAATAAGTGTATATCGGGCGAAAGCTATATATGGGAGCTATATCTAAATCTGAACCGATTTGGCTGATATTTTGCAAGTTTTTCGAGACTCTTAAAATGTTCGAATGTACGGAATTTGAGGAAGATCGGTTGATATACACGCCAATTATGACCAGATCGGTGAAAAATATATATGGCAGCTATATCTAAATCTGAACCGATTTTTTCCAAAATCAATAGGGATTGTCTCTGAGCCGAAACAGGACCCTATACCACACACACAAAATACATCAACAGACAAACAGACGGACAGACCGACAGACAGACGGACATCGCTAAATCGACTCAGAATTTAATTCTAAGACGATCGGTATACTAACGATGGGTCTCAGACTTTTCCTTCTTGGCGTTACATACAAATGCACAAACTTATTATACCCTGTACCACAGTAGTGGTGAAGGGTATAAAGATTTTGGTAAATAACCCAACAAAAAATAACTTCCAAAAAAGTAGTTTGGTTTCCCAACTTGTGATTCGGAAGCATTGGCGCAGATAGGGGTGCAGTGGTGGGCGCTAGAAAAAGTTTAGCCCCCTACCAGAATATTTATCGGTACAAGTTTTTTAGTCTTCAAATTTCTACATTTGTTCCTGGGAAACGAAATTTTAGACCAAAGAAGTTTTAATTTATTGTTAGAATTATTCTTTGAAACCTAACAAACTTCATTGATCAAAAAATAATTTTGTAGGATATCTTCATAACGATCATACAAAAGAATTCTGATATAACAAATATATAGACATGTATCTTTCTGGCTCAAAAAAATATTAAAAATGGAAGAAAATCAGACGATAAGAGCATCTTCTAGAACAACCTTCCACTCATTTAATTTCATTTATTTTATTATTTATTATAATTCATGTTGGCCTGAAAGCGAAACAGGCAATTGTGCAAATCTCATCCGATCCGATAATAACCGTGCGAAAAATGGATCATCTATTTAGGTTCATAATTATTTATAGGGTCCTCTATATAAACTGATGAAGGACCTTATTGGTTTATATAGGCATTTAATCTGTCTCCATAGGGACTAAGACAAGTGTAACAACATGTAACATAACAAGTGTAACAACATGTAACATAATTATATTTTAGATGACAGTTTGTAGTAGCATTCTTTACGCAATCCATGGTACATAAGATTCAGCCTGGCCGAACTTACGGTCCTATATACTGATAATTTTATATTCCTTGTATTTACTTTTTTATGGATTTTCTATTCTTTTTACGACATTTAATTGCCCAAAATTTAAAATTTGTCTTTATACCGCCAAATAACGTATTTTCTACATCTGATGCAAAAGAACTTAATCGGAAGTGCAATGAATAAAAATAAATGTTTGTGGAACAACTATCATTTTTTTGGTGGGTTGTTTATCTGTTAATTTAATGTATAAGTGAAATTTAATAACTCTAATGTTGTTTCCTCATACACCCTCAAAAAAATCGTTTCTTTAACATATGTTCCAAACCTATTTTGCAGGAAGCACACATATTATTGGACACTGCCGAAACATTAATATGTTTGTTTTATGTGAACATATTATATGTTTGGAAGCATTTTGAGTCCAAAAATATTATATGCTTGGAAGAATTTTTCCGAAAGACGATTGTGCTCATTCCCTAACATACTCGTAATTTTCACTTCCACGAAATATTTTAGTTCTTGGCACCTTTTTATACCCTAAACCACATAGTGGTCAGGGTATAATAAGTTTGATCGGCCAAAAAATGTGCCTACCAGAAATATTGATCTTAGACCCCATAAAATATATACCGATCGACTCAGAATCACTTCCTGAGTCGATCTAGCGCTTGGTGTCCGTCCGTCCGTCCGTCCGTCCGTCTGTCTGTCCATGTATTTGTTGTTCACAGGATTCCGGTCGCAATTATTAACCGATTTAGATGAAATTTGGTACAGGGAGTTTTTTGGGCACAAGGATGAACGCTATTAAATTTGGAAGAAATCGGATCAAATTTAGATATAGCTCCCATATATATGTATCGCCCGATTTCGACAAATAGGGTCACATTACGTTTGTTTTCAAAGTGATCGTCACGAAATTTGGCAAAATTTAATCTTTTTTACCGGTCTTCAAGTTCGCCAAATTTCATCCAAATCGGTTCAGATTTAGATATAGCTCCCATATATATGTATCGCCCGATTTTGCCAAATTTGGCCATAAAACCCTTATTTATCAACCGATCTTACTCAAAGTTAGCCAAATGTAATCTTCTATAGCACTTACTATATGTGTAAAAAATCATCGAAATCGGTTCAGATTTAGCTATAGCTCCCATATATATGTACCGCCCGATTTTTTTTAAATTTGGCCATAAAACCCTTATTTATCAACCGATCTTACTCAAAGTTGGCCACATGTAATCTTCTATAGCACTTACTGTATGTTCAAAATTTCATCGAAATCGGTTCAGATTGAGATATAGCTTCCATATATATGTATGCCCGATTTTCCCAAATTTGGCCATAAAACCCTTATTTATTAACCGATTTCACTCAAAGTTGGCTAGATCCAGTCATGTATAGTACTAACGGTATGTGCAAAATTTCATCGAAATCGGTTCAGATTTAGATATAGCTCCCATATATATGTATCGCCCGATTTGGTGAAATTTGGCCGTAAAACCCTTATTTATAAACCGATCGTACTCAAAGTTGGCAAAATGTAATATTCTACAGCTCAAACTTTATGTGCGAAATTTTATCGAAATCGGTTCAGATTTAGATATAGCTTCCATATATATGTATCGCCCAATTTTGCCAAATTTGGCCGTAAAACCCTAATTTATCAACCGATCGTAACCAAGGTTGGCTAAATGTAATCTTCTGTAGCACTAACTGTATGTGCAAAATTTCATCGAAATCGGTTCAAATTTAGATATAGCTCCCATATATATACATCGCCCGATTTTGAAAAATTAATAACCTTATGTTTGGCCATAGAGGGCTCATTTCTTAACTGATCGTACTCAAATTTTACACAAAGTGCCCTTCGGTGGTATCAACCATACCTGCAAAATATTATACAAATTGGTTCAGATTTAGATATAGGTCCCATATATATGCATCGCTCGATTTTCCCAAATTTGGCCATAATACTTTTATTTATTAACCAATGTTACTCAAATTTCAAATTGTGATGTACTAGCCGATCATATTTAGACTTACATGTAGCTCTTACATAAATCTATTGCCCTATTTGCAGAAATTTGGATTTATTACCCCACAACTAATTGACCGTTATCCTCTTTTTATACCCTAAACCACATAGTGGTTAGGGTATAATAAGTTTGATCTGCCAAAAAATGTGCCTACCAGAAATATTGATTTTAGACCCCATAAAATATATACTGATCAACTCAGAATCACCGCCTGAGTCGATCTAGCGCTTGGTGTCCGTCCGTCCGTCCGTCTGTCCATGTATTTGTTGTTCACAGGATTCCGGTCGCAATTATTAACTGATTTTGATGAAATTTGGTACAGGGAGGTTTTTGGGCACAAGGAGGAACGTTATTGAATTTGGAAGATATCGGATCAAATTTAGATATAGCTCTCTTATATATGTATCGCCCGATTTCGACAAATGGGGTCAAGTTGCGCTTTTTTCAAACGGATCGTCACCAAATTTGGCAAAGGGTAATCTTTTTCAGCGCCCTTCAAGTCTGCAAAATTTTATCCAAATCGGTTCAAATTTACATATAGCTCCCATATATATGTATCGCCCGATTTTCCCAAATTTGGCCATTAAACCCTTATTTATCAACCGATCTTACTTAAAGTTGGCAAAATGTAATCTTCCATTGCACTGACTATATGTGCAAAAAATCATCGAAATCGGTTCAGATTTAGCTATAGCTCACATATATATGTACCGCCCGATTTGTTTAAATTTGGCCATAAAACCCTTATTTATCAACCGATCTTACTCAAGGTTGGCTAAATGTAATCTTCTATAGCACTAACTATATGTGCAAAATATCATCGAAATCGGTTCAGATTTAGATATAGCTCCCATATATATGTATAGCTCGATTTTCCCAAATTTGGCCATAGAACCCTTATTTACTAACCGATCTTACTCAAAATTGGCTAGAGCCAGTCCACTATAGTACTAACGGTATGTGCAAAATTTCATCGAAATCGGTTTAGATGTAGATATAGCTCCCATATATGTATCGCCCGATTTTGAAAAATTCGCCCCTAATAACCTTGTTTTTTACCGTAGAGGCCTCATTTCTTAACTGATCTTTCTCAAATTTTGCGCAAGGCAACCTTTTGTGGTATTTATCAAACCCGCAAAATATTATGCAAATTGGTTCAGATTTAGATATAGCTTCCATATATATGCATCGCTCTATTTTCCCAAATTTGGCCATAGTACTCTTATTTATTAACCAATGTTACTGAAATTTCAAATTTTGATGTACTAGCCGATCGTACTTATACGTACTTGTAGCTCTTACATAAGAATATTGCTCGATTTTTACAAATTTGGATTTATTACCCACACTAATTGAACGATTTTCTCTTTTTTAATAATGGGCTCAATATTAATGGCATACTAACACAGAAAAAAATTTCACGAAAAAATTTCCAATTAAAATTTTAATTGAGTTTTAAAAAATATTCAATTAAAAATTTAATTGATTCAACAAATTTTTTAATTGAAACAAAAATCAATCACAAAAATTAATAGTATCAATTAATTTTTTAACTGGATCACTTAATTTTTTAATTGACCTTTAATTAATTTTTTAATTGATACTATCATTTCTGTGATTGAAGACATTTCAATTAAAAAATTAATTGGATCAATTAATTTCGTGATTGAACCACAAAAAAAAAATTTGTGTGAACTCCGTATGTGCAATATCAACACAGCCAGCGTTGCTAGAAGTTGGGGAAATTCCCTATATGTAGGGTTTTTCTAATATTTAGCGTCTTGTAGGGACGTAGGGCCACAATGTACGGACATTTTCACTCAACACAATTTGTAATAATTTTTACATTTTGGTGGCTCTAGAGGAGGAAATTAGAAGCCGGCAAGGCTTGATCTTTAACAATGTGTGGTAACAACAGTTACCACTCGTGCCAAAAAAAATCTAACAAAATTTGAAGATTACCACAAATCTACCAAACAAATATTTCTATAGAAATTTTTGTCAAACCTTTATTCCTGTAGAAAATTTAGTCAACATTTTATATCTATTGAATTTTGTCAAATTTGTATTCCTATATAATTTTGTTTTTTTTTTTCAAAATATTATTTCTATAAAAAAACTTTTCAAAACTTTATTTCTATAGAATTTTTTTTCTCAAATTTTTTTTTCTATAGAAAATTTTCTAACAAAAATTTGTTTATAAAAAACTTTTCCAAAATTTTATGTTTAGAGAGATTTAACAAAAAAGATTACTATTTTGGGTACACCCAGAAAAAAGTGACCCCTTCTTTAAGTTAAAATGAACTCATTGTGAAGAAAGTTGAACTTCGTATAGCGCCAAAGACATTTTTATTTGATTGAACGATATGATTTTCGTAGAAATTAGGTAGAACGCATTTCATATATTAATTAACATTTTCCTATATTTATGTACCACTATACTACAGAATGAAAAAATTTAACTGAATTGAATTCATATATGGAATGATTTTATTGAGCTTTTTTCATTCATTTGGACAAATCTTACACATTTGTGGGAAACTTTTTACTTCAAATTTAGAACTGCTTACCTTCGTTTTTAAATACAATTTTATGTATTTATATAAGCAATTTTTTCTTCAATAAAAGACATGTTTTATTAATATATTAAATATATTTATTTAGAATCAACAGCATCGACTGGCCTTGAAATATTAAAACACATTTTTTTCTTCTTCCAGTACCTTTCACTTTGAATAAGTTGCTGCCTAGCAATTTTGTCCACCTTTTACAATTTCAATACCTACAAATATAAACAAAAAAATCCTAAACCAATTTTTTCACAAAAGGTTAGCGTCACTGAATATTACCTCATAATTGAAGATTCCAAAATGAAGTCGAATGAAGGGGTTGTTATTCTGCTGGTGTTTTCTTTTTTTATAAACCAATTTTCAAAAAACGAACACTTTCTCACTAATTTAAAATAACAAATATTTTATATATTTTATTTGTTTTTTATTATATTATTTTACAATATTATTTTTTAACAATCTCTCCGTATACCATAACAACGCGATTCCAACTAAAAAACAACCCACGCGCAAACTCGTCGATTACATCGATGACAGGTATCGATTACAGGTAGATAAAATAAATGTAGGAAATTTTCCTATATTCTAACAAGTGTGTTTCCTTAAGTTTTGACAGGACTGAATACTTCTTAGTACGAATGAACTAAAATATTTTTCTATGCCAAGTGTTATTCGTATGTATGATAAGCTTTCTATAATAAAGGAAGTCGAATTATCATTTTATAAGAAATCTTTCTAAATTTGAGGAAACTAGGTTTTAGTTCGGTTTTTGTTTATTTTTACGAACGCTTTGTTATCAGTGAATAATATTTTCTTTTTCAGTAGTAAATTCTTATACCCAGCGAAGAAAACAGTATTAGTAAAATGCCATGCCTTATTCTAGTTAATGAACAATTCCTAACTGCTTTCAGTTTAGGATTTTTTTACTGGAACAAGTAAATTTTATTATTTCGCACAAAAATTTAACTGAATGGAAATAAAATGGCTAAACTAAATTGTTGAACATTTTTATACCCTCCATCATAGGATGGGGGTATATTAACTTTGTCATTCCGTTTGTAACACATCGAAATATTGCTCTAAGACCCCATAAAGTATATATATTCTGAGTCGTGGCGAAATTCTGAGTCGATCTAAGCATGTCCGTCCGTCCGTCCGTCCGTCCGTCTGTTGAAATCACGCTAACTTCCGAACGAAACAAGCTATCGACTTGAAACTTGGCACATGTAGTTGTTATCGATGTAGGTCGGATGGTATTGAAAATGGGCCATATCGGTCCACTTTTACGTATAGCCCCCATATAAAGGGACCCCCAAATTTGGCTTGTGGAGCCTCTAACAGAAGCATATTTCATCCGATCCGGTTGAAATTTGGTATATGGTGTTGGTATATGGTCTCTAACAACCATGCAAAAATTGGTCCACATCGGTCCATAATTATATATAGCCCCCATATAAACCGATCCCCTAAAAGAGAAGCAAATTTCATCCGATCCGGCTGAAATTTGGTACATGGTGTTGGTATATGGTCTCTAACTACCGTGCAAAAACTGGTTCACATCGGTCCATAATTATATATAGCCCCCATATAAACCGATCCCCAGATTTGGCTTGCGGAGCCTCAAAGAGAAGAAAATTTCATCCGATCCGGCTGAAATTTTGTACATGATGTTGGTATATGGTCTCTAACAACCATTCAAAAATTGGTCCACATCGGTCCATAATTATATATAGCGTCCATATAAACCGATCCCCAGATTTGGGTTGGGGAGCCTCAAAGAGAAGCAAATTTCATCCGATCCGCCTGAAATTTGGTACATGATATTGGTATATGGTCTCTAACAACTATGCAAAAATTGGTCCACATCGGTTCATAATTATATATAGCCCCCATATAAACCGATCCCCAGATTTGGCTTGCGAAGCCTCAAAGAGAAGCAAATTGCATCCGATCCGGCTGAAATTTTGTACATGGTATTGGTATATGGTCTCTAACAACCATGCAAAAATTGGTCCATATCGGTCTTTAATTATATATAGCCCCCATATAAACCGATCCCCAGATTTGGCTTGTGGAGCCTCTAAGAGAAGCGTATTTCATCCGATCCGGCTGAAATTTGGTACATGGTGTTGGTATATGGTCTCTAAGAATCATGCAAAAATTGGTCCACATCGGTCCCTAATTATATATAGCCCCCATATAAACCGATCCCCAGATTTGGCTTGCGGAGCCTCAAAGAGAAGCAAATTTCATCCGATCCGGCTGAAATTTGGTACATGATGTTGGTATATGGTCTCTAACAACCATGCAAAAATTGGTCCACATCGGCCCATAATTATATATAGACCCCATATAAACCGATCTCCAGATTTGGCTTGCGAAGCCTCAAAGAGAAGCAAATTGCATCCGATCCGGCTGAAATTTGGTACATGGTATTGGTATATGGTCTCTAACAACCATTCAAAAATTGGTCCACATCGGTCCATAATTATATATAGCGTCCATATAAACCGATCCCCAGATTAGGGTTGCGGAGTCTCAAAGAGAAGCAAAGTTCATCCGATCCGCCTGAAATTTGGTACATGATATTGGTATATGGTCTCTAACAACTATGCAAAAATTGGTCCACATCGGTTCATAATTATATATAGCCCCCATATAAACCGATCCCCAGATTTGGCTTGCGAAGTTTCCAAGAGAAGCAAATTTCATCCAATCCGGTTGTAATTTGGAACATGGTGTTAATATATGATCTTTAACAACCGTGCCAGAATTGGTCCATATCGGTCCATAATTATATATAGCCCCCATATAAAACGTTCTCCAGATTTGACCTCCGGAGCCTCTTGGAGGAGCAAAATTCATCCGATCCGGTTCAAATTAGGAACGTGGTGTTAGTATATGGTCGCTAACAACCATACCAAAATTGGTCCAATCACACAAAAATTGGTCCATATCGGTTCATAATCATGGTTGCCACTAGAGCCAAAAATAATCTACCAAAATTTTATTTCTATAGAAAATTTTGTCAAAATTTTATTTCTAGAGAAAATTTTGTTAAAATTTCATAATAAAATTTTCATCATTGTCAAATTTTTATTTCTATAGAAAATTTTGTCAAAATTTTATTTCTATAAAAAATTTTGTTCAAATTTTATTCGGTTCATAATCATGGTGGCCACTCGAGCCAAAAATAATCTACCAAGATTTTATTTCTATAGAAAATTTTGTCAAAAGTTTATTCTATAAAAAATTTTGTTAAAATTTTATTTCTGTAGAAATTTTTGTCAAAATTTTTTTTCTATAGAAAATTTTGTCAAAATTTTTATTTCTATAGAAAATTTTGTGAAAATTTTATTTCTATAGAAAATTTTGTTAAAATTTTATTTCTGTAGAAAATTTTGTCAAAATTTTATGTATACTTTGTCGATCTTTTTTGATTTAATATATAGCACGTATGGACTTACATACAATTTAAAAGATGGTGTTAGGAGGTTTTAATATACCTTGCCATCGGCAAGCGTTACCGCAACTTAAGTAATTCGATTCTGGATGGCAGTGTTTAGAAGAAGTTTCTACGCAATCCATGATGGAGGGTACATAAGCTTCGGCCTGGCCGAACTTACGGCCGTATATACTTGTTTCCTTTAGTTTCGAAGACACTTTTTTCTGGGTGTAGAATTCTACCAACTGTGGCAACCGTGGTGGTAATACAAATTTATATTCTAAGTTATATACGTTGCATATTCATATTTTAAGATAATAAAGTGCTTAGAACCTTTTTGTTTTGTAAAATATTTTAAATTTAACGAAAAATATTGTAGGAAAAATTGTAAGGGAAAGTAGGGAACTTTTTTTGTCCTTGTAGGGTAAACCGAACATTTTCCCTGGCTATAGTCAGATTGAGAAAAAGCACCCATAACCATGTACCCCTTAATTTTCTTAAATATGCAACTGCGGTTTTCTCCCAGACCTATATCAATGTTACCCCACAAATGTTTATGTTTACTAATTCAGTAGGGGTGGTTTAGGGTATGATATAGTCGGTCCCGTCCGACTTTCTACTTTACTCGCTGGTTTAATAATGGACTCAATATTAGTGGCATACTAACCCCCATATTCATAAAAGTTAACGTAACCTTTAAACCTACTATTACCATACAAATTCCTTCGATAAACCTACTATAAATTATTATGAATATAGGCATAACTCTTTTGGTGCAAAATAAATTATAGCTCCTAATGTTAGACATTTCTGCTCAGATTGTGGCAAGACACCCATAAATATGTACCACCCTTTATGTTCTCCAAACCTATACCAATAATACTCCAAAACCTACACCAATGATACCCCACAAATGCTTATGTTTACTAATTCAGTAGGGGTGGTTTAGGGTATGATATAGTCGGCCTCGTCCGACTTTCTACTTTACTCTCTGGTCTGTAATACAAATAATGTTGAAGAAATTATTCACTTTTATAATTTTTTTAAATTTTACCTTTCGCCTGCACGGAGATTCGAACCGTGGACCATACAGTTTGTAAGCCAACACACTATCCACTGGGCTACGTAGCTGATATAGTCATCAGTAGATAATTATCGTTATAAGTTACATTTATATAGCATAGTTTGCAGCGCCCACGAGCCCATGCAAACATAACATTATTTAACAGAAATATACATTTGTTTGCCACGTGGAGCAGTGGTTAGCATGTCTGCCTTGCTTGCAAAGAGTCGTGGGTTCAATCCCTGCTCCGACCGAACACTTTTTTTTTTTTTTAATTTACACATTTATATTTATACTATATTAAATTGTTAATAATGAAACTTCGAAATGTGGGTTATTAAAGATTTATAGTCAGTAACAGTGCTTGATATGTTATAAACGGAATTGACTTATTTTTGGATAAAATATTATTTTTTTATTGCAAAAATAATAATTTTGTAACAAAAAACTGTTTTTGGTACAAAACTTTAAAATTTGGAAGGAATTCAAAAACTCTAACAAAAGAAGAACGTGGAGTCGAGTATAACATACATAAATAATTTTATAATATAAACATAAATTTATTTAGGCGTAAACAGTTTTTTACTAGCATTTAACACCATCGCTCTAAAATGTCTTTCATTTTTCTTTAATAATTAATTTTAAAGAAAATAAACTTTTTAAATTGTTTTAGCTGCAAAACTCGAACTTAATGCCCACTTTTATATTTGAAGGTGTGTATGTATGTTTAGTCGAAATTTGTAAATTTATATATGTTTGCATTCACACATATGATTTTTATGAAACATTCATGCATTGCACATCCCTGAACATATTTTTCACAAAACCAAAACCAATCAAAAATCATCACTGACAAAATGCCCATTCGATGTGAATGTACTTTGAATATGGAAGTGATTGAAAATAAATAATAGCAGACTGAAAAAAATAGTGCATAAATTTCAAAATTTATTTGCTTCTTTTGATCATTTGCATTTTAAATTGCAAATGATAAAGTACGAAAAAAAAAAACATAACCAAACAAACAAAAATGTTTAAGGAAAACCAAATAAATACACTAGAATATAAGATATCAAAGCCAAGTGAACTCAAATGTTCCTAGAGCAATAACATTTGCCATACACATAAACAACATTTGTGGAAGCCAATGATGGCACAAATATACCCACAAATTTCGACGATAAACTATTTGAATACGCTTAGATTTTTTTAAGTTGATTTCTAGATTCCCCCTACCACGCGTGTGGGGTGTATACGGTTTGCAAATTTTTATGAATCAATTTGAGTGTGCCATTATAACGGATATAAGCCATAGAAAAACAATTCGATACTACGCGTTTTTAGGGCAATCACATAAGTGCTCTATGAACTAATAGCCATATACCAAGGAAATCCATAAAACTAGAATAGAAAAGCTAACAGTTAAACATCTAAAGAGAGAACGATGAAATTCCATATGGAATGGGCCATATACGTACAGGCACAAAGAAACACATTTACCTCATCCATTTAATGTTTATTTAGAGCATTGAATTGTGGCAGAAACCATGTTATTTGCCTTATTAGAAAGACTTTTTTGGTCGGGAAAACATATTGTGACAATAAGCATTGAAAGGCCCTCAAATTCGACAAACATGCTCTATTGTTTAAACAAAAGAATTTGAGATCATTAAATGGTAGAAATAACACATCGATTTATCGAGTTGTGAGCAATGTTGATCAGATCGTACCACTTTTTTCAATAGTCCCAAATATAAACCGGTTCCCGAGATTCGTCATCCTGGATAGGTTAGGTTAGGTTAAAGTGGCAGCCCGATTAAGATTCAGGCTCACTTAGACTATTCAGTCCATTGTGATACCACATTAACTAAAAGTACCTATTACATATGGGCACTTCTAGTTTTAACCGTTGAACCTTCTCGATTATTTTCTTCTATTGAACCAACCAGATTGTTCCAAAAACATTAGCAGACTGCTTAAGTTAACGTTTTCCAGGTCCGCCAGTAATCTGAAGCTATATGCCCCTAAAATTTGCTTACGCCTTACACAAAATGCAGGGCACTCACACAAGAGATGTTTTATTGATTCCTTTTCCTCCGCATCATGACAGCTCATACAATAGTCATTATACTTCGCACCAATAGTTTTTGCAAAATCGCCTATCAGGCAGCGACCCGTTATAGCAGATATCAGGAGTGAAATCTGGCGTCTCGAGAACACTAGCATATCTAGTGTGCGGTTTAAGTTTAAATGGGGCCATATTTGCTTGGTGTCGTTACAACCCTTACAATTCTCCCATCGAACATTTGCCATCATGACAGCCTTCTCACGCAGTAAGAGCTTGCAGGTAGCCAGAGGCACACCAACAGATTCTAGTTCCCCTGGAATATGTAAGGTAGTTCATAGCCTTGCTAGCTCATCTGCTTCGCAGTTCCCCGGTATGTTCCTGTGGCCAGGCACCCATATTAGGTGAATATTGTGCTGCTCAGCCATCTCATTGAGAGATTTGAGGCAGTCGATGGCCGTTTTCGAGTTGAGGAACACAGAGTCCAAGGATTTTATTGCAGGTTGACTGTCTGAGTATATATTAATGCCAATATTGCGTGGAGCATTACTTCTCAGCCAATTCACCACTTCTCTTGTTGCTAATATTTCAGCCTGAAAAACACTACAGTGATCAGGTAATCTTTTCGCTATTCGAAGTTCCAGATCTTTAAAATATACTCCAAAACCCACTTGGCCATCCAATTTGGAGCCATCAGTGTAGAAATCTATATATCTTTAATTCCCCGGGGTCCGTGTACACCACGCCTCACTGTTGGGAATTAGAGTCTCAAACTTTTTGTCGAAAAGTGGACTCGCCAAAGTGTAATCCACTACGTTAGGCACATCTGGCATTATTTTGAGGACCGAACTGTGACCGTAACTTTTTTCCGACCACAGCGATAGCTCGCGCAACCGCACAGCCGTTGTTGCAGCTGACTGTTTGGCCAAAATGTCTAAAGGCAATAGATGCAGTATAACATTAATGGAGTTTGTTCCTGTGTTGCTGAATGCACCTGAGATACACAAGCACGCCATACGCTGAACTTTGTCTAAACTTGTCGGCTGGTGAAGTGCCGGCCACCAAACTACAACACCATATAGTATTATAGGTCTAACCACTGCCGTGTATAGCCAATGTACAATTTTTGGTTTTAGTCCCCACTTTTTCCCTATTGCCTTTTTGCACGAGTATAAAGCTACCGTTGCTTTCCTCGCCCTTTCTTCAATATTAAGCTTAAAGTTCAGCTTCCTGTCCAAAATAACGCCAAGGTATTTTGCACACTCCCTAAAGGGAATTTCAATACCCCCTAAGGAAATGGGCCTAACCGTGGGAGTTTTGCGATCTTTGCAGTACATGACTAGTTCTGTCTTTGCAGGATTTACCCCAAGATCATTATCTTTCGCCCATTTCTCAGTCATCCGGAGGGCTCTCTGTATAATATCTCTAACTGTTGATGGGAATTTTCCCCTGACTGCTAGCGCCACATCATCTGCGTATGCCAACACTTGTATCCTTTCTTTTTCTAGGTAAACCAGAAGGTCGTTTATAGCAACATTCCAAAGAAGACGTGATAGAACTCCTCCGTGAGGAGTGCCTCTGTTCACATACCTTTGTATGTTTGCTTGTCCTAGTGTGGCTGAAATGCGTCTCTTCCTTAGAAGTTCGTCTAACAGCCTAAGTATACCTGGATCAAAATTCAGAGTTGTCAGTCCATTTAATATCGAGCTCGGATGGACGTTATTGAACGCCCCTTCCATGTCTAGAAACGCCACGATTGTGCATTCTTTGACAGATAGTGAGCTTTCAATAAAGCTGACTAGTTCATGTAATGCGGTCTCAGTGGACCTGCCCTTCGAGTATGCATGTTGTCGTTTCGAGAGCAAACATGAATCGACGCTAGTTCTAAGATAAATATCTATCATCCTCTCCAGAGTCTTAAGTAGGAATGATGATAAGCTGATTGGTCGGAAATCCTTCGCATTCGAGTGAGAGGCTTTTCCCGCTTTAGGTATGAAAACGACTTTTGATTCTCTCCACTGTCGTGGAATATATGCTAAGTTGATACATCCTATATATATCGCCGACAACCAGGGAATAATTCTGTCAGTCACCGCTTGTAACTGCGCCGGAGTAATTCCATCAGGTCCGGGGGATTTGAATGATCCAAAGCTATTTAACGCCCATTTTATTCTAGATTCTGATACAATTTCCTCGACAGGAAACGACCGCTGAGCCACTGTGGCACCGCCAGTGCATGGTTCAACCGTCTGATTTCCGGGAAAATGTGTGTCCAATAGTACCTCCAGCGTCTCCTCACTGGACGTTGTCCAATTGCCCTCCGATGTTTTAATGAAACCTGGAGCGGAGCTCGTGGATGCTAGCACCTTCCGTAGTCTGGTAGCCTCGGACGTATTCTCAATGCTGCTGCAGTAATCATTCCAAGAGTTATGCTGAGCCTTTCTCTCAGATTCTTCTTGTAAGCGTCCCAATCCACAGGAGCTCTGGTGGACTTTGCTTTGTTAAAGAGCTTCCTGCACGATTTCCTCATATTACCTAACTCCGTAGACCACCATGGTGGTCGATTTTCCCCCCTTGGCTTCCCTTTAGGGCATGCAGCTTTCAGTGAAATGTTGAAGGCCTTAGTAATCCTCTCCACTGCGTGTTCGATAACTTGCACAGTGCTCATATTTGTCTCTTGTATTTCCGGTATCATCATATTGAACGATTCCCTATACCTATTCCAGTCAGCTTTCCTAACATTTGGCGGAAATATGGTCTTGGTGGTATGAACATCAAATTTGAAACTGATGTAACGATGATCTGAGAAGCTGTGTTCACTTAAAACATGCCACTCAGATATCATTTCATTCAGTTCTTGCGAGGCCAAGGTGATGTCCAAAACCTCTTGCCTGTTTTTAGTGACAAAGGTTGGGGCATCTCCCTTGTTGCAAACTATCAGATTAGTACGCAAAATAAACGCTATTAGCGACTCTCCCCTTGCATTAGTATCACTACTTCCCCATATACTATGATGCGCATTCGCATCGCATCCCATAATGAGTCGTCCTGGAAGTGCAAATTTCATCTGAAGCGATTGGTATTTGGTGATGTTACCGGTCCACAATTTTTATATTCTGCGTCACACTTTTGAATTATAAGTTAGTGCATATATTTGCAACACCCAGAAGGACATAAGATAGACGTATGGTGTCTTTGGCAATATTGCTCAGATACGGCCCCTGAGTCGATCTAGTAATGTCCGTCTGTCGGCCATAGGATGGGGGTATATAAACATTGTCATTCCGTTTGTAACACATCGAAATATTGCTCTAAGACCCCATAAAGTATATATATTCTGGGTCGTGGTGAAATTCTGAGTCGATCTAAGCATTTCCGACCGTCCTCCGTCCGCCTGTTGAAATCACTCAAACTTCCGAACGAAACAAGCTATCGACTTGAAATTTGGCACAAGTAGTTGTTATTGATGTAGGTCGGATGGTATTGCAAATGGGCCATATCGGTCCACTTTTACGTATAGCCCTCATATAAACGGACCCCCAAATTTGGCTTGCGGATCCTCTAAGAGAAGCAAATTTCATTCGATCCGGCTGAAATTTAGTACATGGTATAAGTATAACCATGCAAAATTTGGTCCACGTCGGTCCATTATTATATATAGCCCCCATATAAAGCGATCCCCATATTTGGTTTGCGAAGCCTCTAAGAGAAGCATTTTTCATCCAATCCGGCTGAAATATGGTACATGGTGTAAATATATGGTCTCTAACAACTACGCAAAAGGACTGCATCGCAAGTTGAAAAAACTCGATGGGGAATCTGGGATGGGCTTTAAAAGAAATGTTTGTGGATCAACTTCCAATTTTTTTTGCTGGGATGCAAAAACAACAACATTTTTTTTAACAGAATTGAATATCACGTATTAAAAAGTTTCTAAATAAATTTAGGTAAATTGACTCCCTCGACTACCAATGTCCACTTAGGAGGACATCTTGCTACATCCACGTTTACATACCCAGCAAAAAAAGCGTCGCCAAAAAAGTAATGAAAATGTTCTTTTTGGATCCGGAAGTGCTGCAAAATTGACGCAGAAGCAGTGAATTTAACATGGGCTTGTCATAGGACCGAAGTCCTCCTTTTCAACAGCCGTTGCACTGAATTTTCATCACTTCTTTAGGTGTAATCCGAAAACAATGTTTTGGATGTAAATAAAGAAATTCTGTTATATTTTGTCAAATAGATAATTTTTATATTTTTTTTTTATAATTTTAATGGATTCTACCGCTTGTCGGAAAAGTTTGGCTACAAATATTTTCAAAAATTCACAATTTTTTCAGATTGGAATTAGGAATTTTTTCGACAAAATTTAAATAATTTCTACCATTTTATGAATTCTTACTCTATTTTTAACCTAATAAAAAACAAAACCTAACCTAACAAACAAAAAAGTTAAAATTAACCATTACAAGTATGAAAAAAACAAGTTATAAAAAATTGAATTAAAAGAACTTCCTGGGTAGTTAAAATAAGGAACATCATTGGGAGTGCATCTTCTGGAAGTGCTTTTAAAGTTGTGCCTGTGGAAGAACTTCCAAATTTTTTGCTGGGTAATTATACTTCAAAAACAATTGTTTTGTACTCTATGCAACTAAAATAAACTAGTTCTGAAGAAAAACTATGCAATGGTTACTTTTGCCATTTTTGTATTTTCTCCTCTGAAAAAACATATTTTGAAATTTGAAAGTCATTACTGACCAACATGAATTGAATAAAAGTAAAATAAAAGCATTAACAAATGTAAAGCAGTACACTTGGAAAGATAAAATTAAAAATGCTTCAAATCAAATCAAGTTCTAAAATACATGTGCAGGACATGAGATGTGAATCGTAATCGACAAGAGCACAATCTTGTCCAGCAATGTTCTCCAAGTAGTTATGGTGCATACGCTTTCTATCACCGGTGAAAAGGATCTGCTATAATATCTACAATGAATCAAAAAACTACACAGTAATAATTTTCACCCAAATATTTTCAATTAAAAGTTTAATTGAATTTTCAAAAAAATTAAATTAAAAATTTAAATTTTTTTATTAAAACAAAATTCAATC
Source organism: Haematobia irritans (assembly GCF_050003625.1). Lineage (NCBI taxonomy): Eukaryota > Metazoa > Arthropoda > Insecta > Diptera > Muscidae > Haematobia > Haematobia irritans. The sequence continues at coordinate 48,508,825 of NC_134401.1, read as the reverse complement.
ACAAAAAATAATAGTATCAAATAATACCTAACATGGACCGATACACGCCATTTTCGGCACTCGTAGTTGTGGTCCTAAAATACCTCTAAAATTCCTATTTCAGGCAAATTAGATAAAAACTAGGTTTTCTACAAGCCCAAGAAGTAAAATCGGGAGGTCGGTCTATGCACACAAAAAAAAAATTTCTGATTTAATCACGAAATTAATTGATCCAATTAATTTTTTAATTGAAATGATAGTAGAATGATAGAATGATAGTATCAATCACAGTTTTAATTGGGCATAGAAAAATTCTTGATTAAAAAATTTATTGATTTCATTAGCCATATTCAATTAATTTTTTAATAGATTCAATTAAAAATTTAATTGATTAGTATTGCAAAACCCAATTAATTTTTTATTTAAAAAAGGTAACTATTTTCAAATTCTTTCTGAATTGGCTTAGAGTTTTTATTTGGAATAAGAAATGTTCATCACTTTTTATACCCTCCACCATAGGATGGGGAGTATATTAACTTTTTCATTCCGTTTGTAACACATAGAAATATTGCTCTAAGACCCCATAATATATATATATATATATATATATATATATATATATATATATATATATATATATATATATATATATATATATATATATATATATATATATATATATATATATATATATATATATATATATATATATATATATATATATATATATATATATATATATATATATATATATATATATATATATATATATATATATATATATATATATATATATATATATAATATATATATTATATATATATATATATATATATATATATATATATATATATATATATATATATATATATATATATATATATATATATGGCTTATTTCGTTCGGAAGTTAGCGTGATTTCAACAGACGGACGGACGGACGACCCAGAATATATATATATATATATATATATATATATATATATATATATATATATATATATATATATATATATATATATATATATATATATATATATATATATATATATATATATATATATATATATATATATATATATATATATATATATATATATACATATATATATATATATATTCTGGGTCGTCCGTCCGTCCGTCTGTTGAAATCACGCTAACTTCCGAACGAAATAAGCCATCGACTTGACACTTGGCACAAGTAGTTGTTATTGATGTAGGTCGGATGGTATTGCAAATGGGCCATATCGGTCCACTTTTACGTATAGCCCCCATATAAGCGGACCCCAAAATTTGGCTTGCGAGGCCTCTAAGAGAAGCAAATATCATCCGATCCGGTTGAAATTTGGTACATGGTGTTGGTATATGGTCTCTAACAACCATGCAAAAATTGGTTCACATCGGTCTATAATTATATATAGCCCCCATATAAACCGATCCCCCGATTTGGCTTGCAGAGCCTCTAAGAGAAACAAGTTTCATCCGATCCGGCTGAAATTTGGTACATGATGTTGGTATAGGATCTCTAATGACCATGCAAAACTTGGTCCATATCGGTCCATAATTATATTTAGCCCCCATATAAACCGATCACCAGATTTGACCTCTGGAGCCGTTTGGAAGACCAAAATTCTTCTGATTCAGTTGAAATTTGGTACGTGGTGGTAGTATATGGCCTCAAACACCAATGCAAAAATTGGTCGAAATCGGTCCATAATTATATATAGCCCCCATATAAACCGATCCCAAGATTTGACCTCCAGTGCCTTTTGGAGAAGCAAAATTCATCCGATCTGGTTGAAATTTGGTACGTGGTGGTAGTATATGATATTTAACAACCATGCCAAAAGTGGTCCATATCAGTCCGTCCATAATTATATATAACCCCCATATAAACAGATCCCGAGATTTGGTTTTGCAGCCTTTTGGAGGAGCAAATTTAATCCGAGTGAGTTGAAATTTGTGGATGACAGTCTTTCGTAGAAGTTTCAAGACCCCAAATCGGGAGGTCGGCTTATGTGGGGACTATATTAAAACCTGGACCGACATAGCCCATCTTCGAACATGACCTGTCTGCAGACAAAGGACGAAATTTCAGCACAATTGCTTATAATTATTGAAGACTGTACACTGAAAAAAGCATGCCCGGTTCCAAAAATTTTGTCTTTCCTTTAAAAAATTTGGTATTGATTCCGAGCCAAAGAAGCGGAGAATACAAGTAAGGATACTTTTAAGACACAATTCTCTTTTAAATTTGGGTTTTGTGTAATTGCTTCTAGGAAGCAAATTTTAATTTTTCGCTTTCTCATCATTTTTACTTCATATGCTATCAAAGACCTTTAAAAACGAGTTAAAGACAACTTTATTTTCCAAATTAAGACTCGACTTCCAGTAAAAATTATGCCATGTTTCAAGTAAAAAACTTCTTTAAAATAAAGTTTTGAAAAACATGTCCTATATTTGAACGATTTTTTGCTTTATAGTCAAGATGCAAAAAGACAACAAATTTAAAGACAATTTCATTAAATTTAAAGAATTTTTCTGAATTATTAAAGTCAACTTGACCTTTGCCCTAACATTTTTTCTTTCGTGTTATGATACCCATTTTTAAGTGAAATCACTTAATTATAAGGACAACACGACTTCATTGAAAAGTTTATCGACTTTTGGACAAGGAAAAAACTTTATATTAGAGAAATGCGTCTTCTATGCTAAGCAAAATTTGCATTCGTATTTTAAAGACATGAAATCTTTGACCTCACGACAATATTTTTTTTTTCAGTGTAGCATGATTACAACAGACGGACATGGTTATATCGTCATAGAATTTCTCCCTGATCAAGAATATATATGTTACTTTATATAGTCGGAAATCGATATTTCGATGGAATGACTAACTTATTATAACCCCATGAGCATTCTATGATGGTGGGTAAAAAAATATACCGCCTATACGAAAACTTTTTTGATTCAGTGTATATATAGCAAAACTACGCATTCACTTTGTTCTCTCAGGTTGCACTTAAACAATGAGTGGCATTGAAGGTCATCTAGGATATTAATCAATATTGTTATGACATAGTATTTGTAATAAATTTTAGTATTTTCTACAGTTTTAATAAAGTTTCTATTTTCCCACATATAAAATGATGTGGGTGGAATATTTTGCAATTTTCCATCAGATTTGCTATGCAGTCAACTGCACAATGGAGTTAGGTAAAATGATAGTGGCTAGACCAACGTCGTAGTGATTGAAATTAAGGGCTAAACCTCAAACATTTAGGTATGCAGTTCTTGAATACCGAGAGTTAAGGATTTTTTAACTACCAACAAAAGTTCCAAAAATAATACTTGCTATATGCAGCAACATTAGTAGTTAAACGTCAGATGGCAATATCATGGTGATTTCTGTTGCAGATACTTCAAAGTAAAAAATTGTTTTCTTAAATTATTCTTATCTTTAATCCAAATATTTAGTATCTTATTTAATTTAAAGATTATTTCTTTAAACTAAAAATATATTTCTTTACTTTTAGGCACAATTTTCTTACTTCATATGTCTCTGAAGTCAAACAAACTTTTTCTGTAATCAATGGACGTAAATCCTTTAGCTCTTGAATTGTTGCTGGCTTATCGACGTACGCCTTTTCTTTCAAATAACCCCAAAGAAAAAAGTCCAACGGTGTCAATCACATGATATTGGCGGCCAATTGACATCGCCATTACGTGAGATAACACGGCCATTGAATTTGTTGCGCAAAAGAGTCATTGTTTCGTTAACTGTGTGGCAAGTGGCACCGTCCTGCTGAAACCACATATCGTCCACATCCATATCTTCCAATTCGGGCCATAAAAAGTTCGTTATCATCTCACGATAGCGAACACCATTCACAGTAACTGCCTGACCGGCCTCATTTTGGAAAAAATACGGCCCGATGATGCCGCCAGCCCATAAACCGCACCAAACAGTCACTCTTTGTGGGTGCATTGGTTTTTCGACAATCACTCTTGGATTCTCATTCGCCCAAATGCGGCAATTCTGTTTATTGACGAATCCACTGAGGTGAAAATGTGCCTCTTCACTGAAGATGATTTTTTTCGAAAATGAACGCCCATTTTCATAATAAGTCTGGAAAACTTTAACACGTTGTTGGATTGTGTATCTCTCCATGGTTCAAATTGAGTAAGTCTGAAATAGAGAAATGTCAAATAAAATTCGGAAAAAAACTTGGCGTTAAGGTGTGGTTCACATTCAACATCGGCCATTACAATTTAACCATCCTTTAGTTACGTCCTAAATTAAATGAAAAAAATTTAAGGAAAATATCATGAACTTTCTTTTAAATGAAATTTTTACGTTCAAAAAATTTGTCTTTAAATTTGTGTAGATTGTGTGTTCTAAAATTTAAGCTTAAATGTCAAACTTTTTTCAGTGTCATCTTTCAGAAATATCGATTATGAAAGGTTTTTAGGATATTATTTTCAAGCCATTTTCAGTTTTTCAAGCCAATTTCATCTCTTTCTTACTTCGTCCATTTCATTGAATAACATTTTCTGTCATGACATTTAAACTAAAATTTCTCTTGTTTCCTTAGTCCGAGCTATTTTCGCTTTGGTTACTCGGTATCATGGAGAAATAATAAATTAATCATTGATAATAAATTAAATTTCTTACTACAATTCCGTTCATAAGGAATTCTCTGTAATCGAATTCCAATGCGCCCACTCACAATTTAATCATAATCTTCATAAATATTTGCCAGTAGTAGAATAATTTCCGTTTGAAAAATATTGGAGGAACTTCACTGTATGAATTACATATAGAATGTTGCGCACTTTGTGGTGTCTATCTGTATCGGCTTATGCCAAAGTGGAATAAAATGAAACTAGGACAATATTAAATGTCCTTTATTTATACTTTAAAGTTTTGTGTTTTCTTTTTTTTTTTATTTCAAGGATATCATTATTGTGTTGTCATAGTTGTTCAACAGGGTTAAAAAAATTACGCCATTGATATTTGCCATATTTCTCTATGAAAATAAAAGACCAATCAACAAATGGATTTTCTTGTCTTACTGTTTTATAGTCATAATGGAAAATATTCCAGTTTTGTTTTGGTTTAGAATAGTATTTTATTTAAAAAGATTAATTTAATTTATTAAATAAAAACTCTTATTAGAAGATAACAACAGGTTGGCTGATAAGTCCCCGGTCTAACAAAAAAATACACATTTTTTTTGTCAAAATTCGTTGTAATTATTCCCCATAGTTCCCTTCAAGAGCGATACAACGATTATAACGATCTTCCAATTCTTTGATACCATTTTGGTAGTAATCCTTCGGTTTTGCCTCAAAATAGGCCTCAGTTTTGGCGATCACCTCTTCATTGCAGCCAAATTTTTTCCCTGCTAGCATCCTTTTGAGGTCTGAGAACAAGAAAAAGTCGCTGGGGGCCAGATCTGGAGAATACGGTGGGTGGGAAAGCAATTCGAAGCCCAATTCATGAATTTTTTCCATCGTTCTCAATGACTTGTGGCACGGTGCGTTGTCTTGGTGGAACAGCACTTTTTTCTTCTTCATATGGGGACTTTTTGCCGCGATTTCGACCTTCGAACGCTCCAATAACGCCATATAATCCAAATATTGATGAATGATATGACCAACACGTTCCTTTGATATCTTTAAGGCCTCTGCTATCTCGATCAACTTCATTTTACGGTCATTCAAAATCATTTTGTGGATTTTTTTGATGTTTTCGTCGGTAACCACCTCTTTCGGGCGTCCACTGCGTTCACCGTCCTCCGTGCTCATTTCATTTCACCACGCTTGAATTTTGCATACCAATCAATTATTGTTGATTTCCCTGGGCCAGAGTCCAGAAACTCATTATCAAGCCAAGTTTTATCAAAACACGAAATTCCTTTTTTTCCATTTTTTTCACAATAACAAAAGTTGCTTCACAAAAGACGCTCTATCTCACAAACTAATTGACTTACAGACGTCAAATTTTGACACGAATTTTGACATTTGAAAGTTGGTACCATATAAAAATAATATGCATTTAATACTAGCGACGCCATCTATGTAACAGACCGGGGACTAATCAGCCAACCTGTTAGATGGAGAAAATTTTGCCAGCAATAATTCTCTACATCAAAAAACAAATCAAATAAACTTGGTAATTTAGTTCACAATTGGTAAGTAATTAATTAATACAATTAGTTTTTAATTGAAATTATTTGTATAACAAAAAAACAAGTATATTCGGCCGTAAGTTCGGCCAGGCCGAAGCATATGTACCCTCCACCATGGATTGCGTAGAAACTTCTACTGAAGACTGTCATCCACAATCGAATTACTTGGGTTGCGATAACACTTGCCAATGCCAAGATATCTTAAAACTTCCTAACACCGTCTTCTAAATTGCAAGGTAGTCCATACGTGGTATATATTAAACTAAAAAGGCCGATTAAATACAAAGTTTGACAAAATTTTCTATAGAAAAAAATTTGGACAAATTAAATTTTGACAAAATTTTCTATAAAAATAACATTTTGACAAAATTTTCTATAGAAATAAAATTTTGACAAAATGTTCAATAGAATTAAAATTTTGACAGCATTTTCTATAGAAGTAAAATTTGGACAAAATTTCTATAGAAATAAAATTTTGACAGCATCTTCTATAGAAATAAAATTTGACAAAATTTTCTATAGAAATAACATTTTGACAAAATTTTCTATAGAAATAAAATTTTGACAACATTTTCTATAGAAGTAAAATTTTGGTAGATTATTTTTGGCTCGAGTGGCAACCATGAATATGAACCGATATGGACCAATTTTTGTGTGATTGGGGATCGGCTATATATAACTATAGACTGATATGGACCAATTTTGGCATGGTTATTAGCGGCCATAACATATACTAGCACCATGTTCAAATTTCAACCAGATCGAATGAAATTTTCTTCTCCAATAGGATCCGGAGAACAAATCTGGGGATCGGTTTATATGGGTCTATATATAATTATGATCGATATGGACCAATTTTGGCATGGTTATTAGCGGCCATATACTAACACCACGTTCACATTTCAACCAGATCGAATGAAATTTGCTTCTTGAAGAGGCTCCGGAGAACAAATCTGGGGATCGGTTTATAAGGGGGCTATATATAATTATGACCGATATGGACCAATTTTTGCATGGTTGTTAGGGAGCATATACTAATACCACGTACCAAATTTACACCCGATCAGATGAATTTTGCTCTTGCAAGAGGCTCCGGAGGTCAAATTTGGGGATCGTTTTATAGGGGAGCTATATATAATTATGGACCGATATGGATAGTATGAAAATGGCTCCTCCAAGAGGCTTCGAAAGCAAAATCATTGGATCGATTTATATGGGGGCTATATATAATTATGGACCGATATCGACCAATTTTTGCATGAATATTAGAAACCATATACTTACACCAGGTACCAAATTCCAACCGGATAATATGAAAATGGCTCCTCCAAGAGGCTCCAAATAGCAATTCTGGGGATCAGTTTATATGGGGGCTATATATAATTATGGACCGATATGGACCCTTTTTTGCACGATTTTACACCACCTACCAAATTTCAACCGGATAGTATGAAAATGGCTCCTCCAAGAGGCTTCGAAAGCAAAATTAGGAACCATATACTTACACCACCTACCAAATTTCAACCTGATCGGATGAAATTTGGTCCTCCTAGAGGCTCCGAAAGCCAAATCTGGGGATCGGTTTATATGGGGGGGCTATATATAATTATGGACCGATATGGACCAATTTATGCACGATTATAAGATTTGTTGGACTAAGGTCAACTTGGCTTTAATAATCAATCATAATCATTATTTATATTTTGACATTTTGTATCCTGACAAAAACGCTAAAAAGTGTTAAAAAATAGGAGTTATGTCTGATGGCACATGAAGAACAAATCAGAAAACAAGCTTATAAATTCAAATTTGTCTCCTAGTAACATGTATTTAAAACATAAACTTAAATGTGTCATAATTGTATCCTTGCTTCAATTCTCTTTTAATACCCTCCACCATAGGATGGGAGGTTTATTAAATTTGTCATTCCGTTTGTAACACATCGAAATATTGCTCTACGACCGCATAAAATATATATATTCTGGGTCATGGTGAAATTCTGAGTCGATCTAAGCATGTCCGTCCATCCGTCCGTCTGTTGAAATCTCGCTAACTTCCGAACGAAAAAAGCTATCGACTTGAAACTTGGCACAAGTAGTTATTATTGATATAGGTCGGACGGTATAGGCCATATCGGACCTTTTTTACGTATAGCCCGCACATAAACCGACGCTCATATTTGGCTTGCGGAGCCTCTTGGAGGAGCAAAATTCATCCGATCTGGCTGAAATTTGGTACGTGGTGTTGTATATGGTCTTTAACAACCATGCAGAAATTGGTACATATCGGTCTATAATTTTGTATAGCCTCCATATAAACCGATCCCCAGATTTGACCTCTGGAGCTCTTGGAGGAGCAAAATTATTCCGATCCGGTAGAAATTTAGTACGTGGTGAAATTTGGTACATTGCGCTAGTATATGGCCGCTAACAACCATACCAAAATTAGTCCATATCGGTCTATAGTTATATATAGCCGATCACCAAAAATAATCTACCAAAATTTTATTTCTATAGAAATTTTTGTCAAAATTTTATTTTTATAGAAAATGTTGTCAAAATTTTATTACTATACAAAATTTTGTCAAAATTTTATTGCTTAGACAATTTTGTCAAAATTTTATTGCTATAGAAAATTTTGCCAAACTGAATTATATGCCTATTTAATCGAAAATTTCAAAACGTTCTATTAATAATTAAAGATTTGAATAAAGGCCTGAGGCTTTGTATTGTATACTCAAAAAAAAAATATTTTTTGTCATCAATCACGAAATTATTTGATCCACATATTTTTTAATAGAAATGTTCTCAATCACAGAATTGATAGTTTCAATAAAAAAATTAATCGAAATTCAATTAATAAATTAATTGATCCAATTAAAAAATTAATTAATACTATTAATTTTTGTGACTGATTTTTTTTTTCAATAAAAAAATTTTTTGAAAGAATTAGATTTTTAATTGAATATTTTTTTAAACTCAATTAAGACTTTAATTGGAAAATTTTTCGTGATTTTTTTTTTGTGTTCAAGCTTCATATCGTCCACATACATTACCGTTTGCCAACTTGTTGCTATTTCATAATAGGAACTCGTTGTTTCGTCATCCATGATCTCAAATATATATCCATGGTAAATTTCACGGCCATGGAATAGTAATAAAAATGAAAAACCGACTTTGTGGTTTTTTCACAATTTTCGATTTTTGAACAATTTGAAAAATTGGGTTTGTAAATTCTCAAACTGTCGAAGAATTTTGATTTTTACAAAATTTGAAGAAATCGATATTTTGACCCTTTTGAGTTTTCGACTTTCCAAAATTTGAAAAAAACCGATTTTAGATTTGAACAAGTATATACTGCCGTAAGTTCGGCCAGGCCGAAGCTTATGTACTCTCCACCATGGATTGCGTAGAAACTTCGTCTAAACACAGCCATCCACAATCGAATTACTTAAGTTGCGGTAACGCTTGCCGACGGCAAGGTATCTTAAAACCTCCTAACACCGTCTCCTAAATTGTATGTAAGTCCATACGTGGTATATATTAAATCAAACAAGTATATACTGCCGTAAGTTCGGCCAGGCCGAATCTTATGTACCCTCCACCATGGATTGCGTAGGAACTTCTACTAAAGGCTGTCATCCACAATCGAATTACTTGGGTTGCGATAACACTTGCCGATGGCAAGGTATCGTAAAACTTTTTAACACTGTCTTCTAAATTGTAAGTTAGTCCATAAGGGGTATATATTAAACAAAAAAAGGCCGATTAAATACGTATATAATTCAGTTTGACAAAATTTTCTATAGAAATAAAATTTTGACAAAATTTTCTATAGAAATAAAAACTTGACAAAATTTTCTATAGAAATACAATGTTGACAAAATTTTCTATGGAAGTAAAATGTTGACAAAATTTTCTATAGCAATAAAATTTTGACAAAATTTTCTATAGAAATAAAATGTTGACAAAATTTTCTATAGAAATAAAATGTTGACAAAATGTTCTATAGAAATAAAATGTTGACAAAATTGTCTATAGAACTAAAATGTTGACAAAATTTTCTACATAAATAAATTTTTTCCAAAATTTTCTATAGAAATAAAATTTTGACAAAATTTTCTATGGAAATAAAATGTTGACAAACATTGCTATAGAAATAATCTTTTTACAAAACTTTCTATAGAAATGAAATTTTGACAAAACTTTCTATAGTAATAAAATTTGACAATTTTTACATGGCTGTTAGAGGCCATATACTAACGAAATGTACCAAATTTCAATGGCATCGGATGACTTTTGCTCCTCCAAGAGGCTCCGGAGGTCAAATCTGGGGATCGGTTTATATGGGAGCTATATATAATTATGGACCGATATGGACCAATTTTCGCATGCTTGTTAGAGACCGTATACTAACATCAGGTACCCAATTTCAAACGGATCGGATGAATTTTGCCCCTCCAAGAGGCTCCGGAGGTCAAATCTGGGGATCGGTTTATATGGGAGCTATATATAATTATGGACCGATATGGACCAGTTTTTGCATGGTTGTTATGGAAATAAAATGTTGACAAACATTGCTATAGAAATAATCTTTTTACAAAACTTTCTATAGAAATGAAATTTTGACAAAACTTTCTATAGTAATAAAATTTGACAATTATTACATGGCTGTTAGAGGCCATATACTAACGAAATGTACCAAATTTCAACCGCATCGGATGACTTTTGCTCCTCCAAGAGGCTCCGGAGGTCAAATCTGGGGATCGGTTTATATGGGAGCTATATATAATTATGGACCGATATGGACCAATTTTCGCATGGTTGTTAGAGACCGTATACTAACATCAGGTACCAAATTTCAACCGGATCGGATGAATTTTGTCCCTCCAAGAGGCTCCGGAGGTCAAATCTAGGGATCGGTTTATATGGGGCTATATATAATTATGGACCGATATGGACCAATTTTTGCATGGTTGTTAGAGACCGTATACTTAGACCACGTACCAAATTTCAACCGGATCGGATGAATTTTGCTGCTCCGGATGGCTCCGCAAGCCAAATTTGGGGATCGGTTTATATGGGAGCTATATATATTTATGGACCGATATGGACCAATTTTTGCATGGTTGTTAGAGACCGTATACTAACATCAGGTACCAAATTTCAACCGGATCGGATGAATTTTGCCCCTCCAAGAGGCTCCGGAGGTCAAATCTGGGGATCGGTTTATATGGGGCTATATATAATTATGGACCGATATGGACCAATTTTTGCATGGTTGTTAGAGACCGTATACTTAGACCACGTACCAAATTTCAACCGGATCGGATGAATTTTGCTGCTCCGGATGGCTCCGCAAGCCAAATTTGGGGATCGGTTTATATGGGGGCTATACGTAAGCGTGGGCCGATATGGCCCATTTTCAATACCATCTGACCTACATCAATAACAACTATTTGTGCCAAGTTTCAAGTCGATAGCTAGTTTCGTTCGGAAGTTAGCGTGATTTCCACAGACGGACGGACAGCCGGACAGACGGACGGACGGACGGACATGCTTAGATCAACTCAGAATTTCACCACGACCCAGAATATATATACTTTATGGGGTCTTAGAGCAATATTTCGATGTGTTACAAACGGAATGACAAAGTTAATATACCCCCATCCTATGGTGGAGGGTATAAAAAGATCGATCAAATACGTACATAATTCAGTTTGACAAAATTTTCTATAGACATACAATTTTCACAAAATTTTCTATAGAAATAAAATTTTGACAAAATTTTCTACAGAAATAAAATTTTAACAACATTTTCTATAGAAATAAAATTTTAACAAAATTTTCTATAGAAATAAAATTTTGACAAAATTTTCTACAGAAATAAAATTTTTATTTTTTATAGAAATAAAATTTTAACAAAAATTTTCTATAGAAATAAAATTTTAACAAAATAAAATTTTGACAAAATTTTCTATAGAAATAAAATTTTGACAAAATTTCCTATAGAAATACAATTTTGTGGACCAATTTTTGCATAGTTGTTAGATACCATATACAAACACCATGTACCAAACTTCAGCCGGATCGGATGAAATTTGCCTCTCTTTGAGACTCCGCAAACCAAATCTGGGGATCGGTTTATATGGGGGCTATATATAATTATGGACCGATGTGGACCAATTTTTGCATGGTTGTTAGAGACCATATACCAAATTTCAGCAAGATCGGATGAAATTTGCTTCTCTTTGAGACTCCGCAAGCCAAATCTGGGGATCGGTTTATATGGGGGCTATATATAATTATGGACCGATGTGGACCAATTTTTGCATGGTTTTTGGAGACCATATACCAACACCATGTATCAAATTTCAGCCGGATCGGATGAAATATGCTTCTGTTAGAGGCTCCACAAACCAAATCTGAGTGTCCCTTTATATGGGGACTATACGTAAAAGTGGACGGATATGGCCCATGTTCAATACCATCTGACCTACATCAATAGCAACTACTTGTGCCAAGTTACAAGTCGATATCTTGTTTCGTTTGGAAGTTAGCGTGATTTCAACAGACGGACGGACGGACATGCTTAGATCGACTCAGAATTTCACCACGAACCAGAATATATATGCGTTATGGGGTCTTGGAGCAATATTTCGATGTGTTACAAACGGAATGACAAAGTTAATATACCCCCATCCTATGGTGGAGGGTATAAAAAAAAGTTTGGGCTGTCCCTATACCGTATAATTCCGTCTATAATTCAACTATCTGTCTGCTAGTGTTATAGTCGCATAGTTCGCAGAATTTTATTCTTCATTGGTAATTAAATAATTTTTATTCTACTTGGAATTTTTCCCCCAAGTACCTTCATTCATAGAATATTGGAGAATAGAAAATAATATGAACTTTTTTTCCACTTAAGCAAATAATGAACATTATGCTCCACTTCTTTCGATGAAAAAAAAAACCAACTATGTTAGATAAGTGTTGACTATAGAAATGGATATGGTACGTGAACACTTCTTAAGCAAACTAAAAAGAAGAAAGGACAAACCAAAGTAATATCTACAACTCAAGCCCACCCATACGTTGTAACATTTTACCTTGGTAAATATAAGAGGACCATCTACTAAGTTGGGAAGAGTTTCCAAGGTACTAGGTACCACTAAACGAATAAGTTGCATAATTCACGCATGTCCACAAAAAGCCTTTATATTTCTTGTAAAAGTATTGCACTCCCACAAGGACATGATGTTTATCTTACAGTTTTTATATAAGAGCACCAGCAGTTTTATTTACCTCTTACATTTCAAGAGTCATGCATTGCATTTCACTGGAATGGAAAACTAAGGAAAAAATGACAAAAGAACGAAAGTGCTACACTAGAAGACGTGAGACAGGGAGATAATCCTTTTCTTCTGTTGAGACCATTCTCTATGTCCTTCCAATGAAGTGAAGGCAATCAGAATTATTGATTCATGATTCATGAAAATACTGTAAGAAAGATGAATTTCTTACCAGGAACAATTATTAAATAAGGCGAATTAATTAAAACGAACGAACAAATGCAAGTGGCTTTTTATACTCTACTGCATACATAGAAAAAATATTGTTTGGTTTCAATATCAATATTAATTGGACCAATTAATGTTTAAATGAAAATTCTTCATTCATTAATGTCAATTAAAAGTTTAATGAAACATGATTGGCAACTCATATTAAAATGGGAGATTTTTTCAATAATGTTGACCACTTATTCCGAAAACAATTGCAAAAAACTGATCAATTGAAGCATTGTCCATGGCTAGCCTTTCTCTTTTTCCCATCTTTCTGACAAGATAGGGAAACATTGACGACAATACACAAAAAAAAAGTGAATTTGTACATAAATTTGCACATTGTTATAAATTTATGGACTTGTAAATAGTTGTTGTGAAATTATGAATTTTTAATAATAAATATGGGCGGTTTCATAAAATCAATGAAACTTAACTTAATATATCAAAAAATACTGGTTTTCTCTTAGCATGAGAGAACCACAACATAGAGTTACTCTCATAACATATGTAACAATACAAGCATATAATACGAGACAAAAAAACAAGTATATACGGCCGTAAGTTCGGCCAGGCCGAATCTTATGTACCCTCCACCATGGATTGCGTAGAAACTTCTACGAAAGACTGTCATCTACAATGGAATTACTTGGGTTGTGTTATCTTAAAACTTCTTAACAACGTTTTCTAAATTGTGAGTTAGTCCATACGTGATATATATTAGACAAAAAAGGTATGTAAAGGTAAGTCTACAAATAATTACGAATCGATATGGACTTTTGCACGGTACGTAGAGAGCCAGAATTGAAAAATGGGGATCGCTTATATGGGGGCTACATAAAATATGAACTTGATATGGACCAATTTGTGTGTGATTGCGGATCGATTTATCTGAGGGCTATATATAACTATAGACAGATATGGACCTAGTTAGGCATGGTTGTTAACGGCCATATACTGGCACAATGTACCAAATTTCAACTGACTCGGATGAAATTTCCTCCTCCAAGAGGCTCCAAAACCGAATCTCGGGATCGGTTTATATGGGGACTATATATCATTATGGACTGATATGGACCACTTTTGTCACGGTTGTTAAATATCATATACTACCTCCACGTACCAAATTTCAACCAGATCGGATGAATTTTGCTTCTCCAAAAGGCACAGGGGGTCAAATCTGTGGATCGGTTTATATGGAGGCTATATATAATTATGGAATGATATGAACCAATTCCTGCATGGTTGTTGGATACCATATACTAACATCACGTACCGAATTTCAACAGAATCGGTTGAATTTTGCTCTTCCAAGGGGCTCCGGAGGCCAAATCTGGGGATCGGTTTATATGGGGGCTATATATAATTATGGCCCGATTTCAACCAATTTTTGCATGGGAGTTTGAGGCCATATATTAACACCACGTACCAAATTTCAACTGAATCAGATGAATTTTGGTCTTCCAAGAGGCTCAAATCTGGTGATCGGTTTATATGGGGGCTATATATAATTATGGATCGATGTGGTGTTAGTATGTGGTCATTAGAGACCATATATTAACACTATGTACCAAATTTCAGCCGGATCGCATGAAATTTGCTTCTCTTAGAGGCTCCGCAAGCCAAATCGTGGGATCGGTTTATATGGGGGCTATATATAAATATGGACTGATGTGGATTTTTGCATGGTTGTTAGAGACCATAGAGACCATAGAGACCGGAGGTCAAATCTGGTGATCGGTTTATATGGGGGCTATATATAATTATGGAACGATGTGGACCAATTTTTGCATGGTTATTAGAGACCATATACTAACACCATGTACCAAATTTCAGCCGGATCGGATGAAATTTGCTTCTCTTAGAGGCCTCGCAAGCCAAATCGGGGGATTGGTTTATATGGGGGCTATATATAATTATGGACCGATGTGGATTAATTTTTGCATGAATATTAGAGAACATATACCAACACCATGTACCAAATTTCAGCCGGATCTGATAAAATTTGCTTCTCTTAGAGGCCCCGCAAACCATTTTGGGGGTCCGTTTATATGGGGGCTACACGTAAAAGTGGACCGATATGGCCCATTTGCAATACCATCCGACCTACATCAATAACAACTACTTGTGCCAAGTTTCAAGTCGATAGCTTGTGTCGTTCGGAAGTTAGCGTGATTTCAACAGACGGACGGACGGACATGCTCAGATCGACTCAGAATTTCACCACGACCCAGAATATATTCTTTATGGGGTCTTAGAGCAATATTTCGATGTGTTACAAACGGAATGACAAAGTTAATATACCCCCATCCTATGGTGGAGGGTATAAAAAGGCAACAGGTTACGACTTAATTTCTGGTAAAATTGTAAAAAAGTTAACCGACAAACCACTCAGAAAATTAATGTAATATACATAATAAATGCATGTTTCAGACTCAAACACGTTCCGTTGCATTGGAAAGTAGGAGAAGAAATTGTCATCGAAAAAACCCTGCAAACCGCCAAACAATGTTGTATCATATAGACCCATATCGATACTACCAATATTGTCAAAAGTTTTTGAGAAACCGTTTGTTAAACGACTTAAAAGTATAATGAATTGAAGAACTGTGACTCCTTCCCATCAATTCGGTTTCAGGGAGAACCACTCAACAAGTACATAGAATTGTTAATATTGCAAAAAATGCTATTAAGAGAAAAGAAGTGTGCCCGGCAATGTTTTTAGATGTTAGTCAAGCACTTGATAGAGTGTAGTATGAAGGGTTATTGTATAAACTTCATCATTAACTACCAAATGAGTTTTACGAAATTTTAAAATCATACTTGAGCGACCGGTATTTTTAAGTGAAAATAGAAAACGAATACTACTCACTGAGAAAAATTGAAGCTGGGGTTCCTCAAGGCAGTGTACTTGGCCCATTATTATCCCCAATGTTCCGACATGGGAATCACAATATTTTCGTTTGGACATAATTCTTGCAACTTGCGATTCCGAATATCGGAACATGGGAGTACACCTTCTGTATACAAATGATTTGCCAACTACAATAATTACCATAACAGCAACATTTGCTGATGATACTTCCATATTAGCAACGGTGAAAACCGAACCGCAAGCAACATTTTATTTGCAAAAGCACTTGATGACATCGATTATTGGATGAAAAAATGAAGAATGTATCTCAATGAAACTAAATCTGTTCACATGATATTCACTAATAGGAATATTGTTAATCAACCCCCAATATATATTAACAATATACAAGTACCATTGGCAAATACCGCAAAATATTTGTGAATGACATTGGATACAAAAATCAGATATAAACAAATGAGTTGGATATTCTCAACAAAATCAAATATTTCAATTGGCAATAAATTGCTTCTCTATAATCAAATCATTAAACTCATATGGTTATATAAAATACAACTGTGGGGTTGTGCGAGTCAAAATAAGGTTAATAAAATTCAAAAGTTTCAAAACAGAATACTACGCGCTATAGTGCAAATTTTGTAGACTTCTACAAAATCTCTAGACTGAAAATTTAAATCTTTTAATGACCGTAACGGAGCACAATGTTAGTAAATCTATGGAAATATTTAAATCTAAATCCACCCAAAACCTAAAAAAAATAAATTTTTATATGAAAAATTTCTTTTGGCCATATATCCTTAAATATGCGTCCTAGAGCGAAAAGGACAATATTTCGTGACCACCCTCCAAAAATTGAAAAATCCACCAAAATCCTAAAAAATTGAAATTTTTATATGAAAAACTTCTTTTGGCCATATCTCCTTAAATATGCGTCCTAGAGCGAAAAGGAAAATAATTCGTGACCACCCTCCAAAAATTTTAAAATCCACCCAAATCCTTAAAAAATTTAAATTTTTATATGAAAAACATCTTTTGGCCATATCTCCTTAAATATGCGTCCTAGAGCGAAAAGGACGATAATTCGTGACCACCCTCCAAAAATTGAAAAAACCACCTAAATCCTAAAAAAATTTAAATTTTTATATGAAAAATTTCTTTTGGTCATATCTCCTTAAATATGCGTCCTAGAGCGAAAAGGACGATAGTTCGTGACCACCCTCCAAAAATTGAAAAATCCATTCAAATCCTAAAAAAATTTAAAGTTTTATATGAAAAACTTCTTTTGGCCATATCTCCTTAAATATGCGCCCTAGAGCGAAAAGGACAATAATTCGTGACCACCCTCCAAAAATTGAAAAATCCACCAAAATCCTTAAAAAATTGAAATTTTTATATCCGCTTTACAAAAAGAAAAATATATTAAAAATAATAATAAATTAAGTCGACCTTATGTAGTCTTAAAGTTACTCAGAATCCCCTCCAATATCGATCTAGCCCTTGGTGTCCATCCACCCGTCCGTCTGTCCATGTATTTGTTGGTTGTAATTATTAAGCAATTTTGATGAAATTTGATGATGATGATAAGGGTGTTTTTTGGCACAAGGACTATCACTATTGAATTTACAAAAATATGTGATAATATTTAGATATAGATTCCATATATATGTACAGCCCGACTTTGACAAATGGGGTCATATTGCACTTACTTACTAACCAACCTTCATCAAACTTGTGGTTATGCTTTCAATCATCATTCAATTCAGATTTATATATAGGTATACAGGTTGATCGACACTTTGGTGTTTTTTTAGTGTCAACCCTACTCTCCAAAATGCCACAGGTGCTCCAACGTATCGCGATCCGAAGATTTTGGTGGAGTTGGTAGAATTCTACCAAAAATGGTAGATTTTTTATTTGTTTGATAGATCGGTAAAATTCTTGAAATTTTTATAGATTTTGCAAAATATTCCTCTGTATAACATTTTGTGAAAATTTTATTTCTATAGAAAATTTTGTCAAACTTAATTGGAGAGGTATATTGTGCAAAATCTTTCTCAATCAATTCTACCAATTCATCAAACAAAAATTATACCATTTTTGGTAAATTTCTACCAAATTTCAATAGAAAATTTTGTCAAAATTTTATTTTTATATTTTATGTTTTTGTTGTTTTTCAATCTTTATTTTCAAACAGAAGACTTTTATTTTTATAGAAAATTTCTATAGGAATTTGTGCAAAATCTACCATAACATCAAGAATTCTACCAATCTACCGAACAAAAAATTCTACCATTTTTGGTAGATTTCTATCAACTGTGGCAACCGTGTTTTATTATACTCTCCATCATAGGATGGGGGTATATTAACTTTGTCATTCCGTTTGTAACACATCGAAATATTGCTCTAAGACCCCATAAAGTATATATATTCTGGGTCGTGGTGACATTCTGAGTCGATCTAAGCATGTCCGTCCATCCGTCCGTCTGTTGAAATCACGCTAACTTCCGAACGAAACAAGCTATCGACTTGAAACTTGGCACTAGTAGTTGTTATTGATGTAGGTCAGATGGTATTGCAAATGGGTCATATCGGTCCACTTTTATGTATAGCCCCCATATAAGCAAACCCCCAAATTTGGCTTGCGGAGCCTCAAAGAGAAGCAACTTTCATCCGATCTTGCTGAAATTCGGTACATGGTGTTGGTATATGGTCTCTAACAAACATGCAGAAATTGGTCCACATCGGTCCATAATTATATATAGCTCCCATATAAACCGATCCCCAGATTTGGTTTGCGGATCCTCTAAGAGAAGCAAATTTTATCCGATCCGGCTGAAATTTAGTACATGGTATTAATATATGGTATCTAACAACCACGAAAAAATTGGTCCACATCGGTCCATAATTATATATAGCCCCCATATAAACCGATCCCCAGATTTGGCTTGCGGAGCCTCTTAGAGGAGCAAAATTCATCCGATCCGGTTGAAATTTGGTACGTGGTGTTAGTATATGGTCTCTAACAACCATGCAAGAATTGGTCCATATCGATCAATAATTATATATAGCCCCATATAAACCGATCCCCAGAGTTGACCACCGGAGCCTCTTGGGGGAGCAAAATTCATCCGATCCGGTGGAAATTTGGAACGAGGTGTTAGTATGTGGTCTCTAACAAACACGCAAGAATTCGTTCATATCGGTCCATAATTATATATAGCCCCCATATAAATCGATCCCCAGATTTGACCTCCGGAACATATTGGAGGAGCGAAATTCATCCGATTCAATTGAAATTTGGTACGTGGTGTTATATGATCTCTAACAACTATGCAAAAATTGGTCCATATCGGTCCATAATTATATATAGCCCCCATATAAACCGTTCCCCAGATTTGATCTCCGTAGCCTCTTGGAGAAGCAAATTTCATTCGATCCGGTTAAAATTTGTAACGTGGTGTTAGTATATGGCCGCTAATAACCATGCCAAAATTTGTCCATATCAGTCTTTAGTTATATATAGCCAATCCCCAATCACAAAAGATTGGTCCATATCGGTTCATAATCATGGTTGCCACTCGAGCCAAAAATAATCTACCAAAATATTATTTCTATAGAAAATGTTGTCAAAATTTTATTCCTATATTATTTTATTCCTATAGAAAATTTTTTCAAAATTTTATTTCTATAGAAAATTTTGTTAAAATTTTATTTCTATAGAAAATTTTTGTTAAAATTTTATTTCTATAGAAAATTTTGTCAAAATTTTATTTCTATAGAAAATTTTGTCAAAATTTTATTTCTATAGAAAATTTTGTTAAAATTTTATTTCTATAGAAAATTTTGTTAAAATTTTATTTCTATAGAAAATTTTGTTAAAATTTTATTTCTGTAGAAAATTTTGTCAAAATTTTATTTCTGTAGAAAATTTTGTCAAAATTTTATTACTGTAGATAATTTTGTCGAAATTTTATTTGTATAGAAAATTTTGTCAAACTGAATTATATACGTATTGGATCGATCTTTTTTGATTTAATATATACCACGTATGGACTTACATGCAATTTAGAAGATGGTGTTAGGAGGTTTTAAGATACCTTGCCATCGGCAAGGGTTACCGCAACTTAAGTAATTCGATTGTGGATGGCTGTGTTTAGACGAAGTTTCTACGCAATCCATGGTGGAGGGTACATAAGGTTCGGCCTAGCCGAACTTACGGCCGTATATACTTGTTTTCATTTTATATGCAAACAAAAAATAAAAGTCAATAAAACTATTTGAAATATAGCACACAATATCAACGTTTTCAAAAAAAAAAAACGTGTGAACGTGTGTTTTGTAAAATTATGCCGATTTAAATTAAAAATTTTTTATAATCAGTACACCTAACGTATACGTAATAATTTTTTAAGGGCCATACATTTCCATACCACATACGCCACCCATACGTGGTCAGTGATATCATTAATACCATGCAGTGAGTGATTTCATTAAAAGGATTATCCACAATAACAGTGTTATTATAATTTTTTAAATAAAATATTTAATTTGTTTGCCTTTAAGTAATGAAGATAACATTACTTAACAGCGGGGAAACCAAATAACAGAAAATATATTTTTTTATTAACCCAGCAAACAAAATTGGAAGTTCTTCTTAAGGCATAACTTTAAAGACACTTCCAAAAATGTTCTCCTTCATTTTAAGTATTCAATTTTGAATAACGCGCTTTTTCCATAGAAAAAATTTTAACTATTGTTGTTACAAATACTTTAAAAACAAAGTGAGTTTAATGCTTAATGGTACAATTAATTTAAATTTTGTCAAAGAAAATGCTAAATTTTTTCTTAAAAAAAATGCGAATTTTTGAAAGTATTTAAGGTCAAAAGTTCCAGACAAAGGTTAAATATCGCACAATTTTATAATTCAAATCCAAAACACTATATTCGGCTCACACCTTAATAAGTGATGCAAATTCAGAGCAACCGCTGCTGAAATGGTGGACATCCATCAGTAGTGTAATACGTATAGACTGATCCACTTTAATGGCCTTTTTTTATGGGCTTTTTTTAATGGGCTTTTTTTAATGGGCTTTTTGTGATAGGTCATAAGGTCATCCAAAAAATTTTCCCTGTATGCATGAGTGTCATTGTATTGAGTGCATTGGCTGGCTGTGTGGTGCATGTGCATGTATTGTGAAGATGAGATAGGGAGGGAGGGAGAGATAAGAGTTTGGATGTTGGGAAAAGTGTGTGGAGTTTTCTGATCGCCTAGTATTGATCAATCGTTGAAACCTAAAGTGATTCTTGAGAATGCTATTGATTTGTTTAGCATTCTAAAATGAGAGACAGAGTGATCGTCTGAGATTCTGAAGAAATGCATGTGCATGTGCATGTGTCGTGAAGATGAGATAGGGAGGGTGTGAGATAAGATTTTGGCTGTTGGGAAAATTTGTGTTATTCGATTTGATTTCTTGGTTGACTGTGTGGAGTTTTCTGATCGCCTAGTATTGAACAATCGCTGAAACCTAGATTTTGTGTTTGTTTGTGTATCATAGAAGAATGGGTAGGGAAAAGAGATAAGTGATTCGCTGTTGAGAATGGTATTGATTTGTTTAGCATTCTAAAATGGGAGACAGAGTGACCGTCTGAGATTCTGAAGAAATGCATGTGCATGTGTCGTGAAGATGAGACAGGGAGGGGGTGAGATAAGATTTTGGCTGTTGGGAAATTTTGTGTTATTCGATTTGATTTCTTGGTTGACTGTGTGGAGTTTTCTGATCGCCTAGTATTGAACAATCGCTGAAACTTAGATTTTGTGTTTGTTTATGTATCATAGAAGAAGGGATAGGGTGAAGAGATAAGTGATTCGCTGTTGAGAATGCTATTGATTTGTTTAGCATTCTAAAATGGGAGACAAAGTGACCGTCTGAGATTTTGAAGAAATGCATGTGCATGTGTCGTGAAGATGAGATAGGGAGGGGGTGAGATAAGATTTTGGCTGTTGGGAAATTTTGTGTTATTCGATTTGATTTCTTGGTTGACTGTGTGGAGTTTTCTGATCGCCTAGTATTGAACAATCGCTGAAACCTAGATTTGGTGTTTGTTTATGTGTCATAGAAAAAAGGGGTAGGGTGAAGAGATAAGTGTTTCACTGTTGAGAATGCTATTGATTTGTTTAGCATTCTAAAATCAGAGGCAGAGTGTCTGTCCATGGGCCTTTTTTTTTTTTAATGGGCTTTCTATGATAGGTCGCAAGGTCATTCAAAAAATCTTCGGACTGAGAAATGAAAACGAATATTTGTGTTATTCGTTTTCATTTCTTGATTGGCTGTGTGGAGTTTTCTGATCGCCTGGGATTGAACAATCGCTTATAAAAGCCATATGCTCTCTGGAATTATACCACAGTTCAGAAAACGTAATTGAATTAGAGTAAATAAATAAATAAATATGTCCGGTGCTATAGATGTCGTGTCCATTTTCAATGAAAAAAATTTAAAACGTATCCTACATATTAAGGATATGGTTACACATAAGGACTATTCTATTGAAGGATGCTATAGGACAACTACAAAGTATGGGGATTCTATAGTGCTGCGTTTGGTGGATGATCAAATCTTATATTTACCCAAAAGATTTAACAGCCTGGATGATGATGCAATTCAACATATAGATTCTGGAGAATTTTCTGTTTCAAAAGTGTCTATTTCAGACGATAAGGAGAATCCAATTAGCAGATTGGAGTTGAAACAATGTTTGTCCTCCGATCAATTTTACGCTCCATATTAATTATTAAAAGAAAAAAAATGAAAATTTTAAATAAAGAATGAAATTCGAAACAAAACCAATTGTGTTTTTTTTTTCTTGTCAATTTTTAGAATTTGTCATAGGGTTTGAGAAAAAAACAAACATGCAATAGAAATCATATTTCATAATGTATTGCTTATAGAATATTTTGAGTGTTTTGAAAACCACAAGTGTCCAAACAAAAAATTATCTCAAATGCATCGAATTTCCATTCACTACAATGGAATTCTAAAATTGATAAATTTTCAGATTTTCAAAGAGTGTCCAAAAGAAATTCATAGGGACAGTTTCAATTCAACGTTCGTCTTGGCAACATTAAAAGAAAAAAAAAACAAAAAGATGTCCTTACCACCATCGCAAATCATAATCAGTGATGATGAGGATGAGCGATTTGATCTAGATAGCCTAACTAGCGTGGAAGTGGAAGTTGAAGAGGTAGATATTCCGGAGGGTCAAGACTTCCTCACAGACACATCAATAGACGATGAAGTGGAAGAAGTAAATATTCCGGAGGGTCAGCATTTCCTCTCAGAGACATCAATGGAAGACGACTTATCGGCTAATATTATCATTTCTTTGGAGGATGACTTGTGGATAGGTGCAACCTATTTCAAATATGATATGCACCCTGTAAATCATATGAGAATGGAGGAAGAAATGCTTCATTTAGAAAATGTATATTATAATAGAAAAAAAAATTAATTATTAAGTATCAGAAAAAAATAAATAAAAACATTTTAAATATCATATCTGTTTCTTCTCATTTATTTGGAATTGGTTCGAATTTGGGTAGATTAGAAAAAAAAAAAGAAATACATTAAATTTCCATTCACTACAATGGAATTCGAAAATTTATGAATTTTCAGTTTTTCAAAGAGTGTCCAAAAGAAACTCATAGGGACAGTTTCAATTCAACCTTCGTCAACTCAACATCACGAGAAAAAAATGGCCTTACCACCATCCCAAATTATATTCAGCGATGATGAGGATGAAAATGTAAATCTGAATGATCGAATCCTAAACAACATGCAAGTGGAAGAACAGAATATACCGGAGGGCCAACATTTCCTCAGTGAAATATCATTGGATGACTTAATGAAGATTGCAGATAATGACATGGACCCGGAAAGTCATAGGGAAATGTTGGAAGATTTACTCTATTTACATCCTGATGCAAAAATTTTAAAAATAATTTAAGTTTAAACAAAGTAATATAAAATAAAATAACATTTTAATATCATATATGTTTCTTCTCATTTATTTGGAATTAGTTTGAATTTGGGTGGACAAGAACAAGAAAAAATTATAAAACTAAATAATCCCACCGCAGTATACATACTAAAGCATATGGGTTACTGTTGTGAACAATTTTCATTTTTTATTGTCTTACTAATCATGTCATCTATACAATCATGCCATTCTATATATCTTAATAGTTTAAATAGGTTACTTACAGCACACTTAAATTTCCTATCTTCATGTATAGGACAATGGGTATAATAGTTTCTCATATTTGGGAAAACAGTTCTATATTCTAGATTTATAACATTTGTGCTTAGATATTTTTCAAGAAACTCTTTTTTAATTTTTCCAAAGACAAACACATACTTAAAACTATTTACGGGTGCTAAGACCTCGCCGACTTCAGTGTAATTTACATCGCCATCTTTCCAATCTAAGCCAGTAATAAATTTCTTATAATGTACATTTTTCCGTTTGGCCTCCTTGACAAGTTCCCTCCTATCGAAAGGAGGTTTGAATAAAAAATAGTTTGGTACAACGGAACCGCCTTGCATATACGCCAATTCCTTTATATATATGCAATCATTATTTCCAAAACAATGTTGAAAGTCCACCAATACAAAATCTGATTTTTGAAAATTGACCATGATGAGAAGTACAACCGACAATTTTACGAAGCCAACTAAATATAAAAAAGTCTCATCTTGCTTTTATATTCAGAAAATGAGGGTGTTAAATATCAAGTTTACATTTCAGAGCTTTACATTAATTGATAATTATATTTGATATTGGAATACATGTAAAATTTATGAATTGAAACACAGATGAATTTTATTTTATTTAGATTTATTTATTTATTTTTTTGTTTAGAAATATTGTTTAGTTTTGTATTTCTTCATAAATAATTTCCTCTATAGATTCATAAAATTTCTCTATATATATAAATAATTTAAATATATTATTTACAGCACACTTGAATTTCCTATCTTTATGCATAGGGCAATGCGTATAGTAGCTTCTCATATTTTGGAAAATTGTTCTATACTCTAGATTTACAATATTTGTATTTAAATATTTTTGAAGGAATTCTTTCTTAATTTGTCCAAAAACAAACACATACTTATAACTATTTAGTGGTTCCAAGGCATCGCCAACTTCAGTGTAATTTATATCACCATCTTTCCAATCTAAGCCGTGAACATATTTTTTACAATATGTGTTTTTCCGTTTACCCTCCTTGACTAGTTCTCTGTTATCGAAAGGGGGTTTGAATAGGAAATAGCTGGGTACGACAGAATAGCCTCGCATATACGCCAATTCTTTTATATATATGCTGTCATCATTCCCATGACAGTATTGAAAGTCCACCAATACAAAATCCGGTACATACATGATTCGAAGTATAACGGACAATATTTCGTAGCCAACTAAATCAAGGAAAGTCTCATCTTGCTTTTATATTCAAATAACAGAGAACATTAAACATTATTTATTTATTTTTTTTTTTTTGTGATACAATTTGGAGTAAAAATTGTAAACATAAATGACCGCAATTGAATGTATTAAACCTTTGCTCTCGTTGATAATTATATTTGATATTGGGACCTAAATAAACCAATATTTCTAGTGGGGGTTGAAGATTTCCAAAACTGTCAAAGTATTCAATTTCTTTGTGGTTTTTATAATATGCTACCCAATGAGTTCCAGATCCTATACTTGAGTCTAAGTTTACTACACCACATTCTTTTGTTTGACATTTTTTCGGAAGATTATCTCGCATAAAGACTCCTCGAAAATGTGGTATATATTCTTTCCCAAATATTTGTATGTCTATATCTGTCAGCGGTCTGTTAGGTAGCTTAGATATTAGTTTTTTGTATCCGTATTATTTAGGGTAATACCCATACCAGTTTTGTATGGTTTAAGATAAAGTCCTTTACCCATAGCAATTGACTCCATACTTTTGTTGTGACGCATACTCTCTTCTAGTTGCTTTTTAGCATCTTTAGCAGTGTTAATTGTTCTTGCTATCGATGATACACCCGAAGATATTGCACCCAAGGCACCTAGTGCTGTTATAATAGGAACCAATGGTAGAAAACCGCCAATTTTAGGAACATTAATAACTCTTGGGATGACGACATGTGACTTTTTCCCTTTGAATGATGAATTAATAACCTTCCGAGCGATTTTTATTGCAGAGTTAATATCAACAGGTTTTTGCTTCTTTAGTAGTGTGTTGGCTTTTTTAATTGTTGAATTGAAAATTGTACGTCCGCATGCTTTTTTCTTCCTCATACCCATGCCAAGTTTTAGTTTTGCTTTCATTGCGTTGGAGACTAAATAAGCATTTAATTTTTCACCCCAAGTACTTTCGTTAGCTTTTACTCTCTCCCACGCCCTCTCTAAGAGTTCCTTATCTGCTTTGTGGCGTTTTTCAATATCTGAGCTTCGTGAATAAGCTATATCATGAATTTTACAGGCTGCATCCAAAGCATTTATCCCTTTATCACCCCTTTTCAATCTTTTATCGAGTTTTGTTCCTGGTCCACAAAATTGGTATCCGGGTAAATGTAGCTCAATGGGTAAGGCGTTGATTAAATTGTTTACGAATCCTCTTCCTTGTATGGATCGTTTGCGATTGACTTGTCTCTTCCGAAATACAAACATATATATGCTCTCAACTAAAAATAAACACATAAATTTATTTGGTCAGTTTAATAATAAATTAGTCGTCAATATGCGTTTACTTAAACAGGATACAAGTATTTCTGTTCGTGATCTAGATTTTACGCAAGCGAAACCTAATAAATCGAAACATGGTTCATTGTTACCCGATTCCATTCGATGTCTAATTGTGGGCCCATCAAATTGCGGAAAAACTAATGTTATGATAAGCCTTATAGAAAGTGAAAATGGGCTAACATTTGAAAATATATATTTATACTCAAAATCGTTATATCAACCCAAATATGAATACCTGAGAAGACTAATTGAGCCTATAAGTGGTATGGGATACTTCATATATAACAACAACGACGATGTTATACCGCCACATGAAGCAAAACGAAACTCTATAATGATATTTGATGATGTCGCATGCGATAAACAGAATAATATTCGTGATTATTTCTCTATGGGTCGTCACAAAAATGTAGACTCATTTTACTTATGCCAAACTTACAGTCGCATACCAAAACATTTGATACGGGATAATGCAAACATAATTGTTGTTTTTAAGCAAGATGAAACGAATATGAAACATATATTTAATGACCATGTGGGTAGCGATATGTCCTATAAAATGTTTGTGGATATATGTCGTGAATGTTGGAGGGATAGGTATGGTTTTATGGTTATAAGCAAAGACGATGAAATCGCTGATGGAAGATATAGAAAAGGTTTTGACATATTTATTACACCTTAGTAGTATATGTCTTTCCACTGTATGCAGACGTCTACTTACACCCCCTTCTCATCTGCAACCGATTTGAAATTATTTTAAGGACGGTTCTTTACTTATCTAAGCAGTTCGAAAGCCGTACGAAAGCGATTCGGAAGCAGTACGGAAGCGGTCCGAAAGCGGTTCGAAAGCGGTTCGAAAGCGATACATCAGTTAGCATTATCGGTTTAAAATAATTCAAAAGATTTCTATTGGTGATACAATATGAATGAAAAAATATTGAAAGAATTAATAAAATCTCGAAAAATTTTGAGAAAAAAATTTCAAAGCATAAAATTAGGAGAAGACGACGCTTCACATAAACTGGAAAATGTATTCAAGCCTTTAACAGATCCATTGAATAATTTAATGAAATTAAAAAATGAGAAAATGAAACAGCGAAATAAAGAACTTCCTACTTTTAAGTTTGAAAGTAGCACACCAATAAAGACCGAACCTCCTAAATCAAATTTTAATAAACACTCTCAAAAAATTATAAATTCTAAACTGGATTCTCAAAGTGATGAAGACAGCGACAATAAAGAAAATTCAGAAAATTATTTTTCACAATTGGAAGATGATAATTTCTATACTATTAATTTAACTAAACTTTTTAATGATCAAACTCTCGATACTGTATATGGACCATATAAAGACGAAAATGGAGTGTGGAAATTGGGAAACAGTCCTATTAACATTAGCGATGATAAGATTGTTGTTGGGAATCAATCGTGGGCAAACACGCCAGGCTTGTTTGAATTAATCACCCATAAACAGCCACAAAAGTATGATTCACTGGAATTGGATATATACAAGAAAATTCTTTTGGGAACAAATGCTCATCGCAAGAACTATGATTCTGTTGGTCAAATACGAGGGAATAAAGGATATAAATATAAAAGGATTATCCAGAAACTTTTTGGTGACACTTACACTGGTAAAGGTTTAATGAGCCTAAATTTAAATAAACCAAACTATATATATTGGGATGATCCGAATGAATTAGTTGAACGCTTAAAACTTCTTATTGCATCTCAACAAGCTGGCCATTCAAATCATAACAATGAAATAATATCTATAATTGAAGAATTAAGGGAAGCCAATATAATATTCTGATAATTGTCAATTGCATTCAATTGAGATATGAGCGTCGATAAGTTTGGTCACTTTTCAAATTCTAGTGAGTTGAAAAGATATGTTCCGAAAATATTTGGTATTGCTATTGACAAGCATAATAACATCGATTTCCAAAATAAAAAGATTAAAAACGTGGGGGTACCGGTGGAAAGTGCAGACGCAGTCAACAGAACTTACTTACAAAAACAAATCGAAATCTCACGTGAATTACTAAAAAAAGACTTAAATATTGAAGTCAATACAATACATCAAGAAATATCGCAGCTAAAAACTATTATCAAGGATATATTTACAGTCCTGCCGGATATGCGAATAACATCTCAAGTTCATTAATCAAATTTAATTACAAAGTAACAATGGCCAAAAGAGGAATAGTACAAGAGATACACACTCAAGCCCGGAAAAAATTTCCCCGTCGGAGATATATAATGAAAGGAATTGATGACTTTTGGCAGGCTGATTTGGTTGAAATGGGAACTTATTCATCTTTAAATAGAGGATATAAATATATTTTAACCGTCATCGATACATTTTCAAAATACGCATGGGCAGAACCAACTAAAACTAAGAATGCATATGATGTTTCCAATGCATTTAGAAAAATATTGAACAAAGGTCGAACACCTAAAAATCTACAAACAGACGATGGTAAAGAATTTTTTAATAAAGAGTTTAAAAGTCTTACGCAAAAGTACTCAATAAACCACTACTCCACATTTAGTGTGATGAAAGCATCCATCGTAGAACGCTTTAATCGTACACTAAAAAATTTTATGTTTAAAGAGTTCTCATACAACGGTTCCTATAAGTGGATTGACATTTTACCAAATTTAGTTAATCAATATAATCGGAAAATACACAGAACAATAAAAATGGCTCCTATTGATGTCAATAAAAATAATGAGGATTATATTTTAAAAACTGCCTACAATCATCTTAAAGTATATAAACCCTCAAACTTCCATGTTGGTGACTATGTTCGCATAAGTAAATATAAAAATATATTTGAAAAAGGATATACACCTAATTTCAGTACGGAAATTTTTCGAATAAGTTCTATCCAAAACACTAATCCTACCACATATCTATTGGAAGATTATCAAGGTAATCCAATAAAAGGAGGTTTCTATAGAGAAGAAATTCTGCGAACGCGACACCCTGATGTTTACCTCGTTGAAAAAATTCTAAAAACAAAAGGTCAACAAGCATATGTTAAATGGTTGGGATTTTCTAATGACCACAATTCATGGATTAATAAGAATGAAATTTTATGATGTGTATTTAGTAATATAAAATAAATAAAGAAGATTGAAACTTAATTTTGTTTTTCATTCTAAAGTAAGTTTTCATAATGTCAATTACATTAGCCCTAAGCGGAAGATCGTCGGTGCTCATAACCAATTATTTCCCACCCATACAACTTAATGATGAATATGAATGTGCTTTAGTTGATTTTCATTCGTATAATTCAATTCCAAATATTGACTATGATAACAATCTTTTCCACATTGGTGGTGATTGCATTGAAATTCCGGTGGGATCTTATGAACTGGAGGATATTGTTAAATTTTTAAAACATGAATATGTAAAGAAAAATATCAACAAAATATTAGAGATTGAGGCTAATAATAATACACTTCAAATTGAAATATATTCCTCCCACGATATTATTGATTTTAACAAAGATCGTTCTATTGGCGCGCTATTTGGCTTCAACAATCGAATTTTGCTACCTAATGCACGACATAAATCACATCAATCAGTGAACATAATGAAAGTGAATGCCATCCAAGTCCAATGTAATATAATCACAGGATCATATATGAATAACACACCGTCGCATATAATACATGAGTTTGCTATGAATGTCTCTCCAGGATATAAAATGGATGAGATACCCAGGAATTTAATCTATTTACCTGTGAATGTCAAGGAAATAAGTTGTCTAAAAGTTTGGATTGTGGATCAAGAAAGGCGTATAATAAATTTTCGGGGTGAAGAGATTACTTTACGATTTCATCTAAAACCGAAAGCGAAATGATTATCTATAATAAATATTACAATAAAATAGGTAATGATTCCATTCCGGAACGAGCAGCCAAGCTAATTACACAAAATATACTGCCCCAATCTATAAAACGTAAATTAACTAAAGAAAATAAACTATTCCTAAAATCTTTAAAACTACAGCTTAAGAAAAATGTCTGAAATATTAAGCGTTGCAGAAAAACCATTTTCTGATGAAAGCATTATTAAGAAGGATTATCATAGCTATATGCCATATATACAGTCATATAAAAATAATGATGAAATTAGAATAACAATCCAAAATCAAGATCTCTATGTCTTACCATCTGAAAGTTATATCTACATAGAAGGCTTCATAACGCTGATGGATGGTATAGCAACACCAAATGCTAGACTGCGAAATAATTGTGTAGCACATATGTTTGATGAGATTCGTTATGAAATCAATGGGGTTGAAATTGATAGAACACGTTATTTAGGAATGGCGAGTACTATAAAAAATTATTTATCTCTCAATGAATTGGATTCGAATATGATGCTGAATGCAGGATGGAGTAAACACAATGACATGGAAAACGGGTCATTTAATTTTTATGTTCCGTTAAAATTATTGTTGGGCTTCGCAGAGGACTTCAATAAAATCGTGTTAAACTGTAAACATGACTTAATTTTGTTGCGCAGTTCAAATGATCATAATGCTTGCTTTTCCACAAAGCCTGAAGAAATGGTTAAACTAACGATACAGAATATAACATGGAGAATACCACATGTGCAAGCTTCCGATATAACAAAGTTGAAAATTATAAAAACGATTAAAGATGGTACCACATTACCGCTTGCTTTTCGGAGTTGGGATTGTCACTTTAATCCTACATTCCCAAATGCGACAAAATGTAATTGGAATGTAAAGCTTTCATTAAATAGAGAGCGCCCCAGATTTGTAATCGTGGTATTTGAAAAAAACAACAAGTTTATACATTGTAATCTAGTAAATTTAAAAGTTCATCTAAATTCCGATACTTACCCATATGATGATCTTAATCTCAAATTTGATGATAATAGATATGCTATT